>NC_072770.1:22404041-22704041 GCF_022539595.1 Amphiprion ocellaris | reverse complement strand
ATGAAATCTCACTCCATCCTGTATCGGAAAATTGGATTGCTGCTCCGAATAACTTGATTATAAACGGCCTCCCTCTCACACCGGGGCTGAATCACTTAATAAAGCTTAAGTGCAACGGCATGCTGGTGCCCACACTCCAACACACACAAAGACACGTGTATGCGCACACCACCGCAAACACAGTTACACGTATCACATCGACAGTATCAAATATTATGTAAAAATAAACTGGAAGTGAACAAAAACTGCAGACAATACTCTGAGAAAATCAAGGATTCTAGGTCAAGCACAAAGAGGCCATTTTTCAACCAGCAAGGGGCCTTGGGTATTTAAATATTGACTGATTAGGACTTGGAGACTAACAAAAGATTGAATATGTTGGCATTAGGCGTGTGAAAAGGCTTGTTTAAGTCAGTATATTCATGCATTGTCACAGCACAGCAGTGTGTGGGCCAAAACTGAGAACAAAGTCATGGAACACTTATGGAAAAACACCATGTGATGATGTGAGCAACTTAACTTGCACATTTCTTTTCTCTCTTTTTTTTTTTTTTTTTAGAAATACATTGCAGAAGAGGCTACATTTACTGTACAACTTACAAATGAGTGCAGCAAAGCACCAAAAACATGCATTTTCATGATGCTTCGTCTGACATAGTGATTCATTGTTGCTGAAACAAATGGAGCAGATGTGAGGTTTTTGTTTGTTTTTATGATTGACGATGAAGATTGTGATTTAAGACATATTTACGTGGCGATTTCAAAGCACCAGAAGAAAAAGCAAGAATATTTGATATTTTCCTACAGTAGCCAGCAGGTTTTATAGATCTTTAAGAGAGAAATATTGTGTACTTCAATTTCATTTCACAGTTGTGGTAAAGAGTCACACAGCAGATTAAGATTCAAAACTCAACATATATCATTGTTTTGTCAAATCAGATTTGTTGTAATATATTAAACAACCCAACAGTACACAAAGCAGTAATATTCAGCTCCACCTCGACAAGCTACAGCATTGCAGATGCTTATGCATTATTGCATCAGTAATAAAAATGCATTAACTTAACACATATAAAGATATAACAGTCATTCTGCATGAAGAGCAGTTTCATTTTTGATACTCAAGTTTATGTTGTTTTAAAACTTCTTCTTCTTCATTTCTTGACACCCACAAGCCAATTCCCACACACTCTTTTCACTTCATCTCAAGACTTGTTAGAAAAACATCAGACAACCTGGGAGTTTATCTGAGGGCTAATTCAGGGCAAAATGAGAATCAGGCTATATTGTGCACCAGAGACTTGGTGGTGTAGTTAGAATACAGCTCTATAGCTTCATCTAGTGTTTGATTGGAACGCATACAAAAATGTTTATCAGATAGTCGTAGTATTTTTTCACATGCCTTTATTAGTAGCTCGCCTTCAAGGTCCCATATTAAGCACTTTTTCAGCAAACTGAAGTCTCACATGTCCCCACAGTGTCTTTTTTTTTGCATGACTGTATAACCCCTGGTTTTAGCCGTGTTTTGTACTGGCTGTTTTGCTCTGAAAACCGATGAGCTGCAGCCGTTCAGGCCTCCCCCAGGAAGAGCAAGCTGCCGGAGTCTGTGATTGACAGAGCAGGGAAAACAGTTAACTGTACAGAAGGTGACATGAGACTTTCTATCACTTTTAACTTTGTCTTCTGAGCGATTATTTGTCATGAAAATATTGCCAAATACACAGTAGAGCTGTCAAATCAGTAGTTCAGAGGTGCAGAGCTGCAGTTTGGCAACAGCACTGATTTGACAGCTGGTTAACATCAGGGGCGTGCACAGACATTTTGGGGATCAGGTGCTCAGTGTGGGAAAAAAGGGCACTTTGTGCAGCGTGTAGAACCACTGGGTGCCTTAATGTAACTGTGAGATCTGTGTGTGTTTAATGTTTACATTTTTTTTTTTTTAAAGTTGAGAGGCAGAGGGCACCTGCTTGATACTGAGGGCAAGGGGCAGGTACTCTAGCACCACCTGGTGTCTATCTGTGCACGCCACTGATTCTATTCTATTCTATTTTATTCTATTTAAAAAAAAAAAAAAAAAAAAAAAAACAGGACTGTTGTGTTTTACGCTGAAAGGAACAGTCGCCTGGAGGGACTCCCTCCTCTGTCCTCACACTGATGCAAAGCAGACAAACACAACAATCTGCTGGGAGAGTCACACATTCTCTTCCTTCCTCTCAGTCACATGACAAACACACTCAGCTCTGATTGGAGGAAACCTGTCCAGCGTTGGGACAGCTGCTTCACCTCCACACTCCATCTAAAAACTGAAAAGCTCTTCAACATCTGACATGTTTCTCTTAGTCCAAGTCCATTATATCCAGTCAGAGGCTGCAGTGGCAGCTGCTCACATCCACATCAGCTCCAGAGACGTTCTACCTTCACCTGTGGAGGAAACAGCCAGAGCAGAGCTGAAACATGACAACTTCTTCCCACAGGAACAGTAAAGTCTGATCTGACTTTTAATGTTCACATGTTGCTGTGATTCTTCTTCATGTTCACACTAACCACATCTACATCCTTTATAAAAACTGCTTTCTGTTCACATAAGCCTCTGAAACACAACAACTGTGGAGAGTGTGAAGAAACGCCAGAAATGAGAAATGAATGTGACTGGATTTAGAAACTTGTCAGTATGAACTTCTGATAGAAATGTTTCATTGATAGGTAGAAACGGTGAGTCAAGACAGATCCTTCAGGCTCAGCAGGAGTCAGAGAGACAGTCAGAGTTTGTTGAAGGAAAAACCTGCTGGCGACCAGGTGATGTTCACACAGTCTGTTACCATGGTAATTGGACTTTCCTTCATCTCAGAGCAACAAACTCAGAGTTTTCACAAGAAACCTGCTTTCTGGATCAGAGTCCTGCTGCAGATCCTGTGTTTGCAGAAAGTCATAAAAGTGTGGTTCCATTCGTTCAGCTTTGATTTGAACATTTTTACATTTCATTTCTGCTGCCTGTCTGTCCTCAGTTCTACTGCTGATACCAAATGAGAAATCAAACAAGAAATCTGCACAATCCAAGAGCAGACATTAGATGGAGTTGCTTTGTCATTTTTTTAAATCTTGAAACCAGAAAAAAGTTGGTTTTAAATTGAAACAAAATAGAAACGAACAAAGACCACACGCAGTTAAGTTTGTGTCGTCGTGTCACAGTCAGAAACGAGGAAACAGGAAATGATATCGTATTTACTAGTTTCTGCCACTTTGGATTGAATCCACTAACAGACTATCAGACGTCTGATCAGCTGAACCGGTTGAATGTAGTTCAGGAACAAACACCAACATTATTCTGGACTGTTGCTGGTTGTCAGGTTTGTTTAATCCTTCAGCTTCACACATACATAAAGGTACAGACATCTGGAACAAGAGTTCAACATATAGGGAGGAGTTTTACTGCTTTTATCTACTTTTCTACTGTAGCTGGCATGAATATCTGTGATGTTGTTCTCTGCAGCCCTGTATCAGTCCAAAGCTCAGCTCACTGTTTGCTCTGTAATACTCACATCTTTAACAAACTCTCCTCATAACTGCTGTTATGCTGACATCTGCTGGACAAACACAACAACTACACTGTACATAAAGTGAAGAAGTTGGCTTCAGAAACAGGATTTTAAATGAGTTACTCAGTCAACCTGCTGCACATTCATTACAAAGACATGTTTGTTACTGGATTTGTTTCACTGTTGAAACTGGTAGAAAAGCATTTATGTTCAGATCAAGGCTCCTTAATGAAACTGACTGAAAGGAAACAGAAATTAGCCACTTGGAACAACATTTAGCTAAAAGGCAGCACATATGTGGAGTCATTACACAAGTATTTGATGCATGTTTATAATAAAATCAGTATTTCTGTGTGCTTTTCTTTGATATGAGGTTATTTCATCATCCTTCCTGCATATTCACACCATCAGGTTAAAGTGATCCTTTAAACAGCTCAGCAGGAAAGATGCAGCTGAACACTTGTGCAGGGATTCACCATGAAGCCAACATGAGAAGGCAGAGAATCCAAGCAGTCTTCATCTGCTTCTTTAAAGTCTCATGTCTCACACTGGCAGCTCTGTCTCCACACTACATAGATACTGTCTGCAGCACAGGTGAGACACCTGGATGAATGTCTGCTGTATGAAGACGTTTCAAAGTTCTTCAATCAATCAGGACATCAGTGGGAGGCCGAGTGCTGGAAACCAATTCTTCACCACAATAATGGATCCAACTGCTCTGAGGAGAGTTCATATTTAACATCTCTCAACTGTTAACTGCCTCATATTGGAACAGTCTCCAAGTCAGATTAATAAACTGCAGCATGCTTCAACATATTAACATCTATCTGAGAATGTTCACAACTCTTAGAGTAAACTGAAGACACATCATGCATGTCCGGATGCAACATGTACTGTACATATGCTGTACCAGTTACATTTACATTGTTCTGTGAATAGTCACTACTATTAATTCTTCATTTGGTCAATATAAACTTGTTTATTACCTGAATAGTGTGATTCACAGAACTACCAAAAGCTAAGCAACCCCAAGTTTTTTTTTCAGTTACTTTTTTGACCTTTTTCTGGTTTTGTTGAGAGGCAAGACAGTGGGGAGAAGAATGGTGGAAGAACCTGCAGCAAAGGGCCACGAGCTGGATTCAAACCCATGACTTCTACGTATAGCCCTTGTTTATGAGTCATCCACTTAACCTGCTAAGCTACAGGGGATGGTAGCTGAGCTGTAGGTCAAGGGAAAGAAAGCATGAGGACTTGCCCCAGCTGTGTATTCTGGGAAACCCTGTGGGTTTTTCCAACTGTGTTGTACCAACAACAAATTACATTTTCAGCTTATTCACAATTACAAATTTAGACATAATGAGGTACACACGATTGGTCTGATGTGTATTTTCATGTCAAGTATAGCTATTTTAATTTTCATGTTCAAACAAATCAGAATACCAACTCTGCTGAACAGACTGTAGTTTTCTTTTTTACATTTTAGCAAGCCTTTAAAACTGTCATTGTCCTGTCACCTGTAAACAACAAACCAGAAACACAGAAGGAATAAGCTCTTGCAGATTTTTATGTTTAACATTTCAAATCCGTCAAATTCTAAAATCAATACAATTAATTTAAGCAAATCAGAGCGTATTTCCATTGTGTTTTTGGTGTATAAACATGTTACCTTGTGTTTCCTGCTTGCCAATTCTGCACAGAAGTGCTCCATGTCAAAGACTTCTTGGCTTTGAAGAGACACCTGCATGACTTGATAGTCAACAAACTCCTCTCCCAGCTTGTCATGTTCCTGGGGTCCATGATATGGCAGCAAGTGGGGAAACCTTATGAAAGAAGGTCAAATACATGGTCAAATACATCTGCATAATATTAAACAGATCTTCCACAATAAATAAGTCATAAAAATGTCTAATTTTTTTGTTGTTCTAAGAAAAAACTTTTAGTAATCTTGAATTCTTTTCAACTTGGAGGTTGTGATCCCCAGAAATTCATCCATGATGCGGAAGGATATCTTATTTGTATAACACTATTCTCAAAGGAGAGCTCCATACTTGCATGCTACATAAATAGCCACAGTTGTCCTTGGGGGTAGCAAGCCCACTGACACAGCAACTGAGCGATATACTTGTAAGATCACTCTGCACAAACACAAATCAAAGACCTCATTTGTGCAACTCTCCAAGTTCTGACCAGTGAAACAGCCTGCAATCAGGCATCTCCACACAAACACACAAATGTTCTGCTGCCTTTCATAAGTCCCAGAGTGATTCTGTTCTCTCCGCTCGCTGCTGCACACCAATGTTTGCACCCGGAGAGTAAACAAGATCCTCAATCCGTGTTAATATCATCCAGCTGGGTGAAACTGCAACCAAAACCATCACTGTTTCTTCTCTGCTGCACAATCACACCGAGCAGGGAGACCATGCTGCTGCTGCTGCTGCTGCTGCTGCTGCAGCACACCAAGTCTGGGAGGAAATTTCACTGCAAATATCTGAAGAGTCACAGAAGCAGAGACCAAAAAAAAAAACAAACTAAAAACACAAATGCAGAAAAATGGTGCAAATATAAAGTTTACAGACTGACAGAAAAGAGAAGAGGAACAACCTGTTTTTGATGTTTTCCAGGACATCTCATACGTGAAATGTGACTTATTATACTGGATTATTATTAATTATATTAAATATCTCAGCATCACTAAAAGATACTAATGATAAAAAACAGTATTGTGGCTAGCTCAGATATATTTGCATTTATTTTGAAGTTGGTTCATGCACATTCTATCTTTATGAACTAATAAACAGAAATTAATGTAAATGGTTTGCACAAATTATATAATGCTTTATAACCTTTGCTGCACTGAAAAATATACTTTTTAAACAGTTTTTGATTCAATTTTTTATACATACTTGAATTTATTGTTGATTTTCAAATTTTCAGTGGTTTAATTACATTTCTTATTAGTGATTAGAAAATGGTAGATGACTATAAAGTGTAATTTCACAGTTAAATTACACACAAAAACGTGCAAAATCATAAAATATATTTATCGTAAACAGGTATTTGACGCCCACCTCAAAAATTTGTATTTTTTTCAAATGATGCTTTGTTCTTTTACAACGTTTAGCCATTAAATTACACTTTTGAAAACTTTATTTCCACAATGAAATTATTGTTATTTTACAGATTTTCAATGTTTGATTACATTATAGATAAAAACTACTAAAATCATACTTTAAAAAAAAAGATTTAGTGGTATGATTCTTGAATCCATGTTTGTAGTTTTTATTTATTCTGTTTCATCTGTTGATGTTTCCAGCTGACTGTTGATGAAAATCACAGAGCGCTTGAGCAAAGCAACTAGGCGTGTTGTGACGTCACAAAGGCCACAGCAGTTCCTTCCTTCAAACGTGTCGTCATACAGCGGTGCTGTATGACACGTTTGACGTCACAGTTGGGTAAACAGGTATAAATAGGAGTCAGACAACCAGCTCCACTTCATTTTGTTCGACAGAGACAGAGAAACAACAGCGAGGAGAATCGAGAAGAATGGCTTCACAGAGAAACTCAGCAGAATCACACACTCACATCATCCCCATGGAAACCCTCCGTCCACGGATCTGCTCCTTCTTTGAAGGAATCAGACCGCAGCAGATGGAGATGCTGGTCGCAGGGAACCCGGACCTCCCGACGAAAGTCCTTCTAGCAGAACTGCTGCTGGACATGATTGAGACCTGCGTCCAGTCAATTCTAGAACATTTAAGGAGGACACAGACCCAGATGCTGGAGGAAGACGTGTCGGCTGCAGTAGCTGACGCTCTTCCTCGGAGCTTCGCGGAGGTTTTACAAGATCACATCAGCAGTGACATGTCAGAGAACCTGAAGGAACTGCTGGTTGAAGAGGTGGTGGAGAACCTCAGATCTTCATCCTCCAGCGAAGATTCTAGCCCCAGACTGACACCTCCACAGCGGGTCAACAGCATGGTTAATGAAGCCATCAAGATGATCCACAGCTCCACGAGTGGGACCAGCAGGAAGTCTATATCCTACAGGTCCACAGAGAGCGTGAACAGGGTGAAAAGCGCTGGAAGCGGTCAAAGCCCAACAGGTTTAGAGGCTTTGAGGAGTCTGAGGTCGGAGCTCAGCTCTCTGAAATCCACCGACAGCCTGGATACGACCGTCAAGAAGATGGTCCACAGCATCATCCAGAGGACGGTGGATGAAGTGACGGAGCCGCTCACCCAGAGGAGCCTGATGTCGTGCAGCCATGAGGAGATGGAGAAGCACATCAGTGAGGAGACGGAGAAGATCTCCTCACACATCTCCTCAGTCCTGGAAGCCCAGCTGTCCCCATCTGTGGAACAGGACGCCGAGAAACTCCCCCAGAAGGGAATCGCAGGGAAGGTGAAAACCTTCCTTGCTAAACTGTTTGCAAAGGCGCTGATGTTCCGCACGTGGGGGCGATTCGAAAAGAGGGCGCACAGAGACATAAGGCGCTACAGTAAAGAGGCGACGGACGTCCTCGTGGAAGCCGTGGAATCTCTGCTGGAGGTCCACGAAGAGACAAAGGAGGAAGAAGAGGTTTGTTTCCTAAACATTCCTGCAAATCAGACGCTGCATTTCACGCAGGCTCTCACAGACATCCTGTATGAGAGATCCGCGGAGATGGTGGTCCCTGCGCAGCTGCGCACCAGAGACCGTCGTTACGCGGACATCCAGTACAGAGTGGTTCTGTTTCTGACTCTGGTCCGCTGGTGGATGACCACCCAGATGGAGCCGCACAGCAGACAGGTGCTGCGGGCTCTGACGGACGGCTTGTCTCCGCTGACTCCTCGTTTCACCAACGAGGAGCTGTCTGCTCCGTGGCCGGAGGCTCCTCTGACACAAGAAACGGTCGTGGAAACACCGGAGGATCCCAGAAAAGTCTACGTGGCTGTGACAGTATATCGGATTGTCGCCGGGCTGTTCACAAAAGCTAAGATGCCCTGCTCCTATGTAGAGCTGAAGGTCCGCTTCAAGTGGCTAGCAGAAGAAGTTTGGTCCTGGATGCAGGACAAATACATCGACATGATGCTGGACAGATCTGAAGAGCTGCACAAAAGCATCTCCAAGGATCTGTTGAAGTGGTTTGGCGGAATGCAGAGGGTCCTGGTTCTCCTGGAGCGACAGGATCCGCAGGTCTCCGTCTGCATGGCTTCGTTCATAAAAAATAACCTGCAGAGGAAGCGTCCAGCTATCTGCCGCTTCTTCTGCTCTCTGGGCAAAGCCTTGACCAGACCTTTCAGACGGAACAAATGAACCACTGAAGACTGGTTCATTGTTTCTGTCTGAAACACAGATAAGGGAATAATCAGGGGTTTTGTTAGAATAGTGATTTATAGTAACAGTAGTAATCGTAAGAAGAACAACAATAGAAAGGTTATTCATATTATTAATATTAGTTTTGATAATACTCGTATTTTTTTTTAAATTCTAAAAAAAATTCAAAATAAAATGAACAAAAACTAATAATAAAGTAAATCCTCCTACTAAAATCAACTAAACTAAATCCAATATAATACTAAATAAATCATAATGAAATCTAATGAAATGAGTCTTTATTGTCATCAACATCACATGAAGCAGCGTCTCTCCAGTATCCAAAGACCAGATGAGCAGTTTAATAATGTGACCGACCGCCTGTGTATGAAGCTGTTCATCAGTCTGCTGCTTCTTCCTGCCTGCTGGCAGCAGTTCAGTCTGTGGAGAGAATGTGAGGAGTTCCTGCACAGCACATCTGTGGACTCAAAAATCTGCTAGTTAAACAGAAAAGAATGAGTGTTACATTTGTGGAGTTTATTCTTGAACTCTAACTACGGTTTGTGTGTGTTGGTACTGAACTAAGCAGCTCTGTATTTCCTGTATTATTCAGAGTATAATGCTGTTTTTGCTGTTTTTAATACGTTTTCTCTTTCCACGCTGACATAGGCAAGAAGACACGGAGCTTCAGGAGCCAAAGAACGCTAATGAGGTAACGCTAACGCCACAATTAAATCAAATAACTCTGGATTATGACGTTATTTAGCTACGCTATTGTGAATGCGTTGTTAAAGTGTTTTTCAGTAGAACAGAGGAGAGTCAGGTCGCTGGTGGAGCTCGGCGGCTGTTTTTCCACTAGCATAAGTAGCTGCTAAGCTACATTAGCTAACAACAGCAGTTTGACGGTGATTCATGAAAACCCTGAGTTACAATTATTGTAAACTTAACAGCTAAACACTATTATTCTCAGTTTTCCAGGGCGGCGATGAGGCTGAGATGTGGTGCTGGACACAGAACCTGCACAGAGAAAGGTGACTAAATCCAAAGATTAAGCTGCAAGATCAGAGACAAAAAGAGCAAGAATAAGAGTTGAAATGAGCATTTACAGAATTTTTGAAAATTTGCAAAACTTTCAGGAAGAAAATTCCAATAATTCCTTTAAAGCTTCCCTTAAAAGTTTTATTTTTTTTAAAAATGGCCCAAATTTGGCAAGAAAATTCTTGTATTTTCAAAAAATTTTAAAAATCTTCCCAAAAAAATCCTAAAGATGTCTAGTGATTACATACATACATATATATATATATATATATATATATATATATATATATATATATATATATATATATATATATATATATATATATATATCAGTAAAACTTCTAATATTTTCTTTAAGAACGTTCACAAAAAATAGATTTTTTTTATGTGAATGTTCTTAAGAAACATTTTTAACATTTCATTTTTTCCACCAAAAAATGTTCAAAGATTTCCCCAAAATTTTGAAAATGCGGACATCAGAAGTTTCACTGTGATAATTTTTTCCCCCCCACATTTTCAAACTTGAAAACGGGTTAAATTTGACCCACAGGACGACACGAGGGTTAAACTTAAAAGCTGCATCATATGCATTTCTTTGTGTGTTTTCCATGATGACGGAGTGTGCATGCCGTTTGATTTAATTTGAACAGTTTCATTGGTCCACTATCACCTGTTTAGTAATTTCATTGGTCTGATGTGACAAGCAGTGGCGTGCACAGATGTTTTGGGGGGCAGGTGCTCAGTGGAAAAAACAAAAGGGCACTTTGTGCAGCGTGTAGAACCACTGACTGCCTTAATGTAACAGTGTGATCTGAAAAAATAAAAAAAATCAGAAACACATTTTCTGTAACAGCATTTACTTTAACATCTGAACACACAAAGGGTCAATAAAACATTGTACCATATAAAAATGCAGTATATGTAAGCATAGACAGCATTAAAGAAACAGCACCAGCTGAGTTTCGGTTGCTGCAGCGCAACAGGGAACATGAAAACACAGTTACCCATGCAGAACTTGGTTTAAAATACTCTTAATTTTTCCACCTCACCATCCCTGAATGTCACTCAACATCACAGTTTCCACAGAACTCTGACCTGTAGGCATCAAAGCTTGTGCTAATATTAGCCACATTAGGCGTACAGCATGCTATCACTTCATGGCTTTCCAATTTTTGTGGAGACATTGCTATGAGAATAAAAAGGAGAGAGGGTCTCCAGGTAGAGTGGCACAAGGTATGAAGGTGTCCCAGTTAAAGAAATCGGCAGCCAGACTTTCCAGGTTAATGATGTTCATTGTTGTGGCAGATAGCTCTGTGCTGCACTGTAGATAACTGTTGCTAGCTGTGGTTCTGAAACATCACAAACAGGAATACTGAATCAGTAACACTTTCTTATGCTAAGGAAGAGTAACACAAATGCACATGAACACAATAACGAAGTCCAAAATATTACGCATAGCTCAGCATTTCAATCTCATGACGGTAGCAACAGTAACCAAACCCGGACAACGTAACAGACAACGTGGTGGGCTAATCGCTAAGCTAACGTCCGTCACGTAAAGTGTCTCTAAACGATCAACAAGTAACACTAAACGGTACATAATCATGCTCTACTGGTGGAACACACGACCACTTACCTTCATCATTAACACACAGCAGGTTAAGGAAGAAAAAACGCAACATGCATCCACTTCAAACGTGCACAGGTAACAACTAGTGAACAACTGTGCCGCTATGTAGAAACTAAGGCACACACGAGGTGCGTTCAAGGACATTATGTAAAAAACAGAAACAGCCGATTAACTGAACAAAGGGAGGAAACACAACCCATGAAACATCATGATCAAAATATGAAGGCTTTCTAACAGAGAAAATAAAAACAACCCTTGGATCTTCATCTCCTCAGATGCTGGGAGTGCATGGGGATTATTGTGTTCACTCTTACAGCTGACAGCAGAACATTTGTTGTGCTTGTTCATGGCAGAGACATTTTAGAGTTAAAGGAAGCCGCTCCAGAAAGTAAATAATTGCGTGTCGATTTTGATATAAACAAAACATTTTATCATACTATGTAAAAGTGTCCTATCATAACTGCCTTTACTTTTGTTAAGGCTATTTCTTGAGAATAGAAAGTTAAATTTAAAATATGAAAGTTAAAGTTTATGGGCATCTGTATGTCTTACTTGGACACAATATGCAGCAGTGAAATATAACCAAGTACATTTATGCAAATACTATATATATGTAGAGCATTAGGGTACTTCATTATTGTACTCTTTTTTCCACTACATTTGTTTCAGTTTTATTTTACCAATTATAGTTCATTAAAATGTTTTTTGTTTGTTTTAAATTCATAATTGTTTAAGAGGCTTGATAAAGTTTAGAACTTGCTGCTTGTCTTTTAACTGTATTAACAGGTTTAATGTTAAATCATTTTAAGATTTTGCCTGTTGGATGGGAAAAACAAGCATCGAGAAAATGTCACTTTGGGTTATTGTGACAGTGTTTTATGGTTTTTTTTTTGTAAATCAAGAAATCGGTGGATTCATTCAGAATATCATCATCTGCAGTTTTTTTTTTTTTTTTTTTTTTTTAGTAAAAATGAAATCCACATATCCAGTACCAGCATTAGAATGCTAATTAGACATGAATAATAATCAGTCACCCAGTACATTTTTCTATACTAAATATGTTTTAATACTTTTGGTACATTTTCTTGATTATACTTACATATTTTCAGTGATATTTTTTAGACCTGTAATCGAGTTTCTTACAGCATTATCCATCGCTGCCAGTGATCTGTTTTACAAAGAAAATAAATAAATCAGAAATAATATAAAGGAAACTGAATGAGTCACTTCTGTTCTAAAACGTTGAACAGCCTTGCTTGATATCTGTGTTGCTCGTGCTGTGTTACTCTATTCAGAGGCTCTTTTAACCATTAATCATTCATTATCTGAAGACCACAGCCTCCCTCGAGAGGAAACACTGTCCGCTCATAGAGAGAGGAGGAAGAACCGACCACACGTTAAACACAGAAGACAAACCCTCAGTGCTGCTGTGTCCTCCAGTTGTTATCTGCAGGCCACGTTAATGTTGGAGTATTTCTCACCCAGGTGAGTTTCCAGCCCATGGAGCTGTCCGTGGTTTTGAACTGCTCCCTTTGAACCACCTTGAGGATGGATTTAGAGAATGAGCGCTTTATTAAAAGGATAGTTTTAAACAGAAAAGTGAGTCCTATCACTTGTTTGCTATTTTAGCAGCTTTATCTGAGCTTTTCCACCACCTCTGAAGCTGAGAAGCTCCTGCAGCACTCGCCATGCTCCCTGCGCAGGAGGCGGCCAAAATCTACCACACCAACTACGTGCGTAACGCCCGCGCCGTGGGAGTCTTGTGGACGGTTTTTACCATCACCTTCGCGGTCATCACCGTGGTGGTGTTCATCCAGCCCTACTGGATCGGGGACAGCGTCAACACCCCGCAGGCTGGTTACTTCGGCCTCTTCCACTACTGCATCGGGAACGCGCTGACCTCGGAGCTCACCTGCAAAGGGAGCGCGCTGGACTTCGGCTCCATCCCGTCCGGTGCCTTCAAGACGGCCATGTTCTTCGTGGGGATCTCCATGCTGCTGGTGGTGGGAAGCATCATCTGCTTCAGCCTCTTCTTCTTCTGCAACGCGGGGAGCGTCTACAAGATCTGCGCCTGGATGCAGCTGGCCTCCAGTGAGGGTTTGACCAGAGTTTGTCCATACCTGCACACAAAAACTCTACTGCAATCAATTATAGTTACAATAAGAATTTGCATTTTTGAAAACTAAGCCATATTTTTACTCACGTACTAAGTACAACTTAGTGTTTCAGTTCTACCTTGTACTTTTTCTGCTTTACTACATTCCAAACTGAAATATTATACTTCATTTATCTGGCTGCTCCAGTGTTTAGTTACTCTGTAGATAGAGATTTGCACACAAACATACAATATGATAAGCGTGTAGAATGGAGTATTTTGTTAAATATTAACCATCAACCAGCAGTGCGTCATTGGGACCCATAGGTTGTTGGCAGTTCTCACCAGAGACATTTTTCCTCCAAACTCATCGAATGATTAGTCCAAAGAGGCCAAATTATCTAATCATTCATACAAAAAATAAACTAAGGATTGTGCACCATTTGCGTATCAATAGTAATCTCAAGGATCATAAGTTTTATCTTGCAAACCTGAACAACCTGATGCTTAATTTGGGAAACACTGGACTAAACAACCTCACTGTGTATAAAGAAGTTTTAAAAATGTCACCTCAACCAGCTAAAATAGCAATATGTTGCTTTGAAATTGTTGAATGTGTATGAAGAACATAACAATGTCATATATGATATTATATTAGTCATGGGGAGGGGGACCAATTGTCTGAATAGGTACTTTTACTTTTAATACTTTAATTACATTATGTATACATGGTGCTTTTGTATTTTACTACACTCGAAATTCAATGCAGGGAAGCCTTAATTTACCACTGATAATTCATATGTGAGCATCCATATATTCATTTATTTAATGATTCAGACCTAACTAAGTCTCAAAGAGGAAAAAACAGATCAATCCAAATATTAAACAAGCAATGCAATTTCAAAGTGGAAAGATGAATGTAGCACAGAAATAAAAATCAATGCAGTCAGTGTCATGAGATTCACTACAGCTGCTCTGATTATACCTGAAAGCAAAGGGGAATACATACTGGCTTCATATAGTCAGTTCAAGCCACTGGTACTTATATAGCACATTTAAAACAGCCATTGAGCCAAAGTGCTTTCCAGTAGAGAAATAGGATTGACATTAAGATTATACCTGAATTTATAAAATATTAAGGCTAAGGACATACAATATTACATATTTAAATTACATGACTAATTTAAATATTAATGTTAAGACCCTGTAAAATGGAAAACCTGATAAATCTAAAGACTCCTAATAAAGATACAGAAGAATAAATGAAGGCAGTGCAGAGGTCATAAAAGATAATAGTGCCTCAGTGTGTGAAATTTAAGGATCATCTGAAAAATGTATAAAAGACCAATTTTGAAATGAAAACCAAAGCTGTCAGTTTCAATAAAGCATCTAGCAGCATTTCAGTCGAGCCCTTTCACAGACGAACAAACGGAGACTCGGGCAGAAGTGAAACGTGACTCTGTGTTTGAAACGTGATGCAGCTTGTGAACAGATGTAGCTGCAAGTGAAAGGACAAGCCTGTAATGAAACAAGTAATGAGATTAACCTGGAGGTGTGCTGTTACACTTTCTCCTCTGCCTCCTCAGACCTCTCACACCTGCTAGTTAGTGCATGGATGTGCTCGTGTACATCCATCTTTGTGAGGACCTAGTTTTAGTGTTAGCCCTCGTGAGTGAGGACATTTGTGCAAAGTGACAACACTTTGGCTCAGACCTTTAAATGGGTGTTTGAGGATCAGAACTGATTTTAAGGTTGAGGTTAAAACCGGGTTTAGGTTAGCGTGAGGGCAGAGTTGTGGTGAAGCTTTTGGTTATGATGTTTAAGGTGTATGTGGCAGTGAGGGCATAGATATACAGTAATATATCATTAATCATTGTTTAAACTACAGCTTAGGATAAGATACTAAGTAAATAAGACTTCTCTTCTGAGGGCCTTGTAGATGAGTAAGAATTCAAAAAGGTTGTTAGTAGTGATGATGGCAGCAGAAATAAATTACAGGGCACCCTGAGTTATGAACTGAATAATATATATAAAATTATTATTATTTTAGAACTTTATTACCCTGGATAAGGGGATCTTTCCAATTAATTGAAAGGCTATAATTTAAAAATTCTTGAAATTATAAGCACACTTAAGAAAGTGAGCAAAAGATCTCTGTGAAGGTGAAAAGATAAGTGAGTATCAGAAAGTGAGACGTGTGTGTGTGTGTGTGTGTGTGTGTGTGTGCAGTGTTTCACCTCATCATACTAAGATGGGATGACACAAGGCCGGCTGTCTGTCTGCAGAGTCAATAATGGATGAACAAGTTCGTCTTTCTGTAGTTGAGATGTTCCGGAGTTGCCTGGCAACTAAACTCTCTCTCTCTCTGCGTGCGTGTGTGTGTGTGTGTGTGTGTGTGTGTGTGTACCTGAACAAACAGACTGTATTTTATTCTCTTGTAGTTTCTCCATCATGCTGTTTGCTACTTCTCCAATGTTTTATAATGTTGCCCAGCAGCATTACTGGTCAACATGTCATTATATAAAAGTTATTTGTACATTTTTTTAAAAGGTTCCATCTTTGCATAAATTAACGTCTAAGAAATGTTTCCAAAAAGCTGCTGGTTTGAGTATTTTTGGTGCAACAGCTCTTGTCTTAAATGTGCTTCATAAAAAGCAGTGGCTTGATTTGTTAAACTCAGATACGAAGCACCAAAATTCGACACTCTCACCATCCTGTGCCTCCCCGTCTCCCAGGTACCTGCATGGTGATTGGCTGCATGATCTATCCTGATGGCTGGGACTCAGATGAGGTGAAGCGCATGTGTGGCCAGCGGACCGACAAATACACCCTGGGCAACTGCACTGTGCGCTGGGCCTACATCCTGGCCATCATCAGCATCATGGACTCGCTCATCCTCTCCTTCCTGGCCTTCAGCCTGGGAAGCCGACAGGACAAGCTGCTGCCAGAGGACTTCCAGGTGGAGGAAAAAGGTGGGAAGGTGGAGAAATACTGGGATGGGAGAGGAGGAATGAGGGTGAGGAAAAGCAGAAGACAGTAGGATTCAGATTAGGGGGAAAGATTAAAGAGAAGGGGGGAGATGGAGTCAGAAGAAGGTCACTGGAAGGTTTCAGATGGTTTTGGTGGAAGGGTTAGCTGCTTTGCCTGAAAGCTTGAAAAAAAAAAAAAAACAGAATGAGAACTGCTTTGCCACAATGCCATGTGATAAGTGCCACACCCTTGCCATTATTCCTCCTTTTTTCAATAGAAATGTACAAAAAATCTTTTTATATGTAAGAAATTGGTATTGTGAGGTTACAGTCGAGGGTTTCCTATTAACATTAGCTAAATGTGAGTGTTTGATTGTCTTATGTCCTTGTCTAATGTCGTTTTTCTCTCGGCTACAGATAATGCTTAGACCCTCCTGTGGTCAAGAGTGAAGTGATGGTTGAGGCGCTACAAGGACAACCTGTGTACTGACTTGAATATTCAAATGATTTCCAATGATTCAGTCAGTCACCATTTAGAAATAACTGGACTCAATCCTGTCTACAAAATAATGGCAGCTTATCAACAGAGTTCTGAAAACATGAGATGAGTCACTGTCCGCCCTCCAGTATCACAGCCTTAGTTTGCCTGATATTACAACTTTTATAAACATTTGGACAGACTAAAACACTAACCCTAACCCTATATTGTATTATAATGTATTATAAACAATACATTGTTTATAATATACTTTTATAAACAATATATTGGTGCATTTTTCAATGCACCAATACATTGAAGCCTTTAATCTTATTTGTAAAGCTGCTCAAAATTTTAGAATCAGTTCTCACAAGTGGGGACTGTTCTGAGTGGCAATATTAAGCAATTTGAAACGCTGAAAGAAATTTTCATTGTAATTTCTGACAATGTTCACCTGAATTTTTTTTTTTTTTGACTAGCTATCATAAACTGAGGTGGCATCAATCATAAATTTTAATTGTGTCCTTCTCCCCAGTATCCAGGTTAATTTCCTGGTACTGAAAATATAATTTTGTGTTGTTTGTGTTGCCCAAATGGATACCGCAGTTTTGTACAAATCTTGCTTCATTCTCGTGTGTTCGGATATTAAGTCAGTGAATTAATGCTGTAATTTTTAACAACAGTTGTAGCGCAACAAAACAAACAGTCCAGGTAGATTTTGGAAAATGTTTATTCTTATTACCTACAGAAAAAAATATCAAATGAAGAGGGGAGACACGGACAGAAGAGACTTTGTAGAAAAACAAGGAAATGGTTTTGATGGGATTCAAAGCATTCTTACAATATTTGTATTTCGTACAATCTATTATTTTTAAATCCAACCTCCATGTGACAAAGAAGCTCCCGTACACTTGAAGCAAAGATTTATTTTTCATTCGTTTGGAAATAAAAAACGTGTCGCCCAAACCTTCCAGATTGTGTCTTCAACACCGTCGACTGTTCAGAAACTGTGCACCGCTTTAGCTGCAGAGGGAGAAACTACAGGCTAACTCTTTGGTACACTGGACTTGTTGGAAATGCCACAAAGAGCCTTTCTTAGCAGGCAGGACGTGATGCAGGTATGACGCAGCAATGACGCAGCATTCGGCAAAGATGTCATCTGCCACCACATGCACGAAGAAGGGTAGGGATCTGATTTCTGTTCACATTACATTGTATCAAGTGCTTTGTTCAGGACATGAAAAAATGGTCAAACTAAAAACGATACCTTCAACTAGTAAACCTGAAAAGCTTGGTTCTCAGATTGTGATTTTGGATGAATGTCTTCTTGGTGCACAATGTATGAAATGTATGCCTTCTAATGCTGTATACAAATATACAAAAGTTTTTTTATTTTTGTAGGTTAAAGCTAACTTAACAGTGCTTAGAGGGTTAATAGTCACTCTTTTTTCCACTTAACAATATGCAGTTGTTAAATTTGAGCACTTTGCACACTGTTTAAAGCCAATGGCGTAAAAGCTGGCACAACTAACATGATGACAGATTTGGCTCATCAGTGATCTATATGACAAAAGCTGTCTTTATGGTTTTGTTAGCATCCTGCCTTGTGCATTTGTAGAAAAGTTCAATTTCCTTTTAAATCTGACCATCCATTATCTACAGCTAAAATACAGAGAATAATGTACAGCAGAAAAAGAGCTGGAGTCAGGAAAAAACATAGAGAAAGCAAGATCAATAAGTTCTATGCAGCCAGTTTTTAAAAAAAAAAAAAAAGAGCCATAAATACAGGCATAAGACCTCGAGCTCCTTCTATAACCAGTGTAATCCATAACAGGACAAAGACTCAGCAGCAGTCTCTCTCTATTGTTTGGATGCTTGCAGGTGTGTGTAGGTTGGCCTGTGAGAGCCGAGACAAGAGGCTGCAGGCACGATGCGGTCACAGGTTCTTGCAGATGTGAGTGTGTTTGTTTATTTTTTGTTTTCAAGCCCAGGGCCCTCAAACCTAACTTATCCTTTCACAGTATAAGGGGAGTGGTGCGCATGGGTGGCCTCTAGGATGTGAGCCATGGATGGGACAGGCACTGGGCTGCAGTGGCCCTCCTTTCAGGGACCAGGTCCAGCATGGGCAACAGGAAGCTGCTGAAAGAATGGGCCTCCTCCTTGGACCACTCGTACTTTTCTACCAAGACGTCAAACAGACCCCAGGGCTTCAGCCTGGTGATGTGACGCAGGTCCCCTGGGAGAAAAAACTGAGTCAATATACCTAATTGCAGAGCTTAATCTCAGGCTGTTATATAACATAAATATCAATGTAATATTATGGTGCTATGCTAACAGTGTTTAAGACCATTTTTGCTTAGGATAAATCCACTGCATCACCTCCATGAACTTGAAATAGCTGCAATGAATTTAATTTGCAAGTCCTGTCCTCAAGCTGAGCAGATGGCTGCTCCCTTGAGCCATCAGGTGTTCGGCTCGAAATAGTAACTTCTGCACCAAATACCTGAGAATGTTTTAAGGATGAAGTGGATTTAACTGCAGCAGACAGCTGTAGGCAGACGGATGTGTTTACCTTTCTTGGTGAAAAATTCCTTGGAGTATTTGCCTGCAATGATCAGCTTCCGTGGAATTTTACCCAGCAGCTCGATGATCAGTGCTATGTGATCTGAAGGGAGGCAGAAAAACACAAATGATGGAGCAAAAAACTAAAATTATAAAAAAATAACTGAGACAATAAATCTTTTCTACATTCATCAGTAAATGATACACACCAGAATGAATCACAATGAAGTGTCAAGAAAAAGAACTACACTTGGCTTAAAATTCAATTTAGCACAATTAAATTACGCTGTAGTTTCTCCTACTAATATAATCAGCCACCACTATCACAAGTATTTGATGCAAGTCTGCACATAAATTTTGCATTCATGCGTATTTTAGCTTGTCTTCTTTAAAAGAACTCTAGTTAAATCTGATGTTTTGCACTAACCTTCATCTCTGGAGTAGTCTTCTCCAGAGTGCGGTTCAAACAGATAATCTCCAGTTGCAAGCTCAAAGGCCTGAAGAAACAACAACATATGAACTCAACAACAAATAGATGGGTGAGTTTAATTACACAAACATCCATATGTGTGGTTAATGAGAAAGTAAGTGAATTGTCCATTTAGTCACAACTTAATTTAACCCTCATCTGTATTTTCCTCAAGAGTTTGAGTCACTGTAGGCTGCCCTTAAGGGAAAGATTTTCCATTTCCTGATCTACCCCCAGTCTGATATCTCAAAAACTCCTGAGTAGACAGCAAGGTCACAGTTGCTGTGCTTTGTGTGAATGTAAATGTAATGTGATGCTTTACAGGGATGCAAACACATGTATGGTGAAAAGAGAAAGCTGCCTGAAGTTAGAATAAAAAATGTGACTGCGCAATATAACGATCTAACAAAGTCTGTGCTAGTATATGCTTAAATAGGTGGTAAATTCTAAGTATAATTTATTCAGATCGGTAATAGTAAGACAAATGTTAAGTAGGGAATTAAATTCATTTTTCCAACTACAAATGGTAGCAACTGCATTGTTGGGGATTTGAAGTCTATATATACACTGGTAGTTTAATAATGTCCTCAGTGTCCAACAATGGAATCTATTCAATAAACCTCAAGGCTGCCTGAGAGAGTTCTAAATCAAACACTGTCACATGTTTCTGGATGGAAATACAGTCATCGTGCACACACGTCTGCATTTACTATGATCACTGACAAGTACAAGCAGTTTAGGATTGTGAATAACTTGTTCTTTCTCAGAAGCACTGCAACACTTTGTGTTGAAATAATTGGGGCAACTTCCTGCCGACAGTGTTCAAACAGGACATGCACACTACTGCTACCATGACTCAAGGATGACCGAGTTAACTAATCTAGTGGTCTAAAACTGTGCTCTAATGCTTCATGTCCCATTTATTGCACTGTAAACTGTGCTACACGTATTCAACGAGTGATGTTTTGCCTTAAGACTAGCCAAAAGCTGGCATAGATTAGTTTAACCAAAGATGCTTTTGTGACTTAACTTCACAGAATAGATTAACATTAGTCAGTACAACATAACATTGTATTCATTTGTATTAAGTTAATGAGTACAAGAAGACTAGCTAAAAGGACATAAACATCAAAACCACACAAAAAGCCCACCAACAGGTATATAACAGATACATATTTATAGATATAAAACTAATCACCCTCAAAGCTACTCCATAGGGCATCTTAAAAAGCATAAATAACATTTTACTCTCCAGTAGGAGTTTATGACAACAGTTCCTATGTGCATATATTTGCTTTACCATGCAGGCTGTGCTCCAGATGTCTGCTGGCGTGCTGTAGCCGGCTCCCATCAGCACCTCAAGAGAACGGTACTGTCGAGTCTGGATGTCATCTGTGAAATGTTTATGCTGTAAAAAGAAGTGAGAAATTGTGAATGCTGGGAAACACACAAAAATAATCAGATGTACAGTGCAGAGAAACACAGTGGAAAAATAAAGTACTAACATATATATTTTTACTCACCACCCAGCAGGCATTGCCTAGGTCAGCGATTTTAACCTGCAGCTTGTCTGCATTGAGAGGCTCCAGGGGGTTGACTAACATACTGCCTGATGCTCCTGGTAAAGTGGGGAGAAGGAAGGGAGACACGGACAAATGAAGTTGAGAAATTAAACATCAGGACTAGGAAAGATGGGATTTTTGCATATAAAAGAGAACCAAGATGATCTAAGCTGGAATACTGCTTACATCTGAACTGCATCATTCCAGCAACTAGGGTTACAGTACTACAGTGTTTCTGGGAATTCAGGGTTAGCAAATATGTATATGAGACTGATTGCCAGAGATTTGTCAGATAGGTAAAATATGGTTATTATTTATTTTATTATTCTAAATGTGTTTAAAATTATGCATAAGTCAATGAAAATATTTTCATCAGATGTAATTTTTTAACTAACCATTCTGGCTTTCTTCTTCTTCGTTCTCTCTTTTATTCTCCCCCTGAGTGTCCATCTCCTCCTCCTTCTTCTCCTCTTTGTTTCCCTCCTTCAGCTCCACAGTGACAGAGTCTGGACTGAGGGTGGCTGAGGTTTGCTGCAGGCTGGTGTCGGGGTTCCCTTCTGATCCGTTACATGTCTCATTCTCTTCTTTGTTACATAATGTGTCGCAGGTCCCTGTGTTGTTTTCTGGTTGGTTTGCGTTCTGTTGGTCCTCCTGTTCCTCTGTAGACTGCTCCGTAGTCCCTTGTGCCTCTAGATGGGTCTCGTCCTCCGGTGTGGAGGCGTGACCATTGCAATTGACTTCCATTTTGTTATCCTCAGGAGCGTCCTCTTTGCGCTCGTTTACGTCTGGTATTTGCTGGGGCTGCTCGTCAGGAGTCGAGTCTAGAGCAAGAAGTGAGTAGAATATTGAACTCAGTTTTATTAATTTATTTTGAAAGATAAACTTGCTGCTCTTTAAAGCCGGCCTGTTATTAGTATAAACTCATATAGAAGTAGCATGCCATTAGCTACTATCCAGTCACATTTTTACAAAACACCAATTCAATCATGAAAAATACGCCATTTGCTGTCCATCTGACTAGTGGACGAGGATCTGGTCAGTCTTCTAACCTGTGTTAGTATGGCTTGTGATGTCCTGCAGTGTGGCAGACATAGAGAGGGTGGCTGAGGAAGATGCATCCTCCGTGGTCTCTGTTGTCTCCTCATCCTCCTCTTCTTCTCCACCATCAGGCACTGTTCCTCCCTCCATCTCCTGGATTCTCTTCTCCAGCAGCTCTGCTTGCTTCTTTTGCTTCTTCTTCATTTTCTTCTTTTTGTTCTTTGACATTTTGGCCATCTGGGCACAGAGAACAAGAAAAGAGTTTATATTCTGACTTAAAACAAATTGTATTTGTCCTAATGTCACAGGATCTGGTTAAAAAAAATGTAACTTACTGATTTGGGAGCTGGGGCTGTGCTCACTGTGGGAAACAGGAAACATCCAACGATTATATTGTTGAATGACATGTGGCACATCCATAGCCTCTATAATTAGTATTCTGTTCGGGGGCTGAGTTGATTCACACCAAGCTGTACTAATAGACTGTCTCTGCAGCGGCACCCGGCTCAGCAGGAGTCACACACTCCTCTAAGCAAGCTGGTAATTTCCATAACCAATCTAGTCGTGAGTCATAGTGACACACAGCTAAGCTCTGCGCTTTTATTAGAAACATGCACATGCTTTATAATCAAAACGCTCAAGTTTTTGAGCACTTACATCAGACACACAGGATTAAATCGCAGAGCTGGAAATTAACTTTCATACTGAACTTATGTCTGGTTTGTGCCTCTTGACAACGTAATTTTAAAATTAAAAATGTTAACAGATCAAATCGCCCATTTTAGTATCAACAGTTAGTTGTCCATTGGCAATAGCTGAATATAGTTCACATTTGTAGAAAACCAACCATTAAATAATGTCAATCAAACACCACAAGGTACAAGACCTGCTGGTAAGTCTAAACAGCAAACCTCTTGTTTGTCAGCAACATGTCAATGAAACCACAAAACTTGTTTATGTGAGAAGTGAGTGAGAGAGGTTGTGACCTGCAGAACCCGAGGGAGGCACGGCGCCGGTCTTCTGCCACTGCGTAGCTTCGGCTGCCATCTTCTTGATGTAGGGCTCATTGACAGTCAGCAGAATGTTCTCTGGCTTGATGTCTGTGTGGATGATCTTACACTTGGTATGGAGGTAGTCTAAACCTTGCAGAACCTGTCGTGCAGAAAAGTCACAGCATTAACACAGCTTAAACTCTTTTAGGTAAAAGTTTCCCCACAGTTAAAAAACAAAATGCATCATTCTTGACCCATAATAGGTTCTGTGAGCTTTTACTTCTGATGTTCTACTAATTTGTAATAAACAGGCACATCTGTCTGTAAAAGACACTTCTTGCCAGTGTTTATCCTGAGTTAAACTGACCAGCGTGAAAACATCTTACTTGTTTCTGTTTTGCAGTACTGTACCTGTTTTATGATGCTTTTAACACAAGGTAGGGGCAGACCTTGATAGTTTGACTTGATAATCCACTTCAGAAGGTGGTAGCCCAGTACCTCAAATACCATACACACATCTGTAGAAACACAGTCAAGGGCAGTTCTGACATCACCTTTAACCTGAGCTTACTCTACCTAGAGTGAAACATACAGAAAGCATACAAACAACTCCATCTTTTTTTCCCCTTTTTTTAAAATCAGAAATAATTCTAAAATTGCTTTTGATGCAGTATTTTTGTGCTTATTTGTGTATTAAAAGTTCCTTTCAGTTTTCAGAGGATGGCTGGACAGGCTGCCTGAACACACAGTTGTAGAGGAGACGGTGTTGGAGCAAAAGGGATGGAGCGAGTGTCACCACATCGAGTACTGTGACACTTTAAGCACAGACACATCTAGCTGAATGTCAGATAAGCATCTGTGAACCATGAATAGCTGAGCAGTGTAAATCTGGAGGTGTAATAATATGGCTGTATTCCTACATGTGTCAGATGACTGGCACTCAGACTGCATCCTGTCGCTGCTGTTTGTATTCAAACTCAGTAATTTAAGCCGAAGTCTAGCTGTGACGTGCTTATCTTTAAAAGACAAATGTATCCTTCAAGCTTAACAATGATAGGCTAAAATAATGTTCAGCCTGAGGTGGTGCAGTTCTATCCTTGGATGTTCAGCAGTAACGCAGCTATTTAGGGTGGAATGAGTGTAATCATTATGTCCAAGCCATCAAGCTGAGACAGAAACAGCAGGCCAGAGAAAATGGAAGGATGCTAAGCAATTAAACTGCTTGTGTCTATCTGTGACTATCTTTGCTCAGAGAATGACAGAACCACAAAACCTTTTACAGTTCTGTCAGTTGGCACAGTCAGAAAACTGGTCAGAATGTACCAATTTAAAAGACACTAACTTTAGCATACCATAAAGTAACTGTTAAAGTTTATTTTTGTTTGGTGTATTAATCAGATATTGTTCTGCAAGACCTGCAACCTGATAAAAAATGCATAAATGCCACTTCTTAACAAGAAGTTTTTTTCTCAATGGAGGATACGAGTTCCATTCATGCCAGAAATTTTGAAGTCATCAAGCAGCTGCACCACTTTCTCTCTGCTAGGATCACTGGGATCTGTGTTTCTGACCTGGAAAAGACACACAAAAAGTAGCAGGTCATGTATAAACTGGAATAACTGGAGTATGAATCAGTGCGAAAATATTTATGTATCTTACGGATTTGAGCAGCTTGATCTCATCCAAAGCTGTCTCGGTGTAATGTTCAGCACTTTTTACAACCTTCATGGCCACAAAGCGCTTCTCCCTGGAAATTAAAGGGACAAAATCAGCTAACTGCACACACTACAACTACATGCGTTTGTTTTAAATATTTACTAAATAATATTAATTGTACTAACATCAAACAATGCAATGCATATGCATGTCCACAGACACCATAACTAACCCTTACCTAAAAAGGTACAGGACTGAAAACTACAATTTCACTTCAATTGGGTTCATAAAACTAGTCAAGTGGTCCCAAAAATATACAGCTAAAATATGAGCAAAGTTTAATGAGGTTCATAAAATGCAGGATAAACTGCTATTTAATCTATAGAAACACACACCTATTACATATCTAAGTAGACATTCTTTGTTAGAATAAATAAATCAGGTTGTGAGCTAAGAAATCATTAACAAACCCTTGTAAATAGCAACAATAAAATATTTGGATAACTTCTGATTGCCAAACTTAGTGGAACAGCTCAAGTGCTAAAGTGGTGAACTCCACCTGTATAACTAGCTGCTGGCAGCAGACCAGGCTGTACAACGGCATAACTCCTCTAGATTCATGACTTTTAGCACAGATGTAACACATATCTACTGAGGAAAGGTGCAAATTAACATTTAAAAAAAAAAAATCCTCATAAGGATCCAAAGCATTCCACCTGCCTGTAGAGTAGGTCTTTCATTGACATTGACCTAAATCCCACATAGCAACCACACAATGTGACAGAGAAAGAAAATGTCAGCTCGCCAATGCTGGTGTGGCTGAAGTTAAAGCTGAAACTGAACATTGAGGAAGGTTTGACCACAGCTGTTAAAGAAACTGGCTTATGTCATTCCTAGATGTTGTCAAGTAGTTCTGCAAATTAGCAACCTAAATCCTAATATACTGTTATTGTAACTTGCACTTTAGCAAAGCAGTTACTGTGTGACCAAATAACTGTTTTGTCTCACTTTTAAACTGTGTACTGCATCCTATTACCATTTACTTTGGCATTTTTTTAACTGATGCAATAAAATTCATACATTTTAAGTGTGGTGGTAGTATTACAGGTATGTGCTGCTCTTTTTTTTTTGGAATTCGTAGACATAAAAAACAACAAATATTGTGTATGTTAGCAGCAACTCTCATGAAGTATTATTAACTTACAAAAGCACTCAGCAGACAGCTAGTAGAACTGCAGACACTATTTTAAACCCTTCTTTTTTGGAAGTATTACAGCATTAAAAAAGCATCTTCCCTGGGATGTAGCAGCAGCTGGGTCTTGGTAAAAATCCAGTCATGACCTCAGCAAATCTGTACTTGCACATCTCTGTGTCTCAGTTTCACATAGTCAAGTCGAGGAGCCAACTTACTGGATGTCCCAGGCCAGCCACACAGTGGAGAAGTGCCCCCAGCCCAGCTTACGGATCACATGGTACCTCCCGTTGAACAGATCTCCAATCTTCACATGGTGATATCCACCTGACCAAAGACACATGCATGCAGACATTTTTAAACAATGCTGAAATATGGTACAATCAGTGTGTTTCTGTAATTTGGATGAAGCTCAACTGTAGCAGGATGTGAGTTAAAAACCACTGGCAGATGTTTTGCAAAAACATACTACTGTGCATATTGGTTTAACTATGATATCAAACTATGATATTTAAATCACATCTTAAATGAAGATATACAGGGTATCAGCTACATATTACAAGCAGTTTGTCATGGCAACAGACTGAAAAATTTGCAGTTCAGAGCTACAATCTTCGTGGTCTGAGGTGAGGACAGCAGTAGGGGAAATGGTTTTCTCTCCTCATCCATTACAGAAAGTGAAAGCGCTGATTTGATCTTTTGGTGGAAGGTTGTGCTTACAGTATCAATCATGTTGTCCATCATTTGCTAACCCAGGACTCTGACAATCTGGTTAAAGCAGGGTGTGATCTGTGTTTCGTCCTGAGGTCAAGACTGATCTCCTTTGTTTTGTCAAATACTCAGCTTGTTTCACTTCCTCTTTGCAAGTGGAGTCATTATCGTCACTAATGAGGCCTGGCTCAGGACTAAGAAGGCCTAGGGTTGAACCAGTTCTCAGCGTGAAGGTCTCTTAAGTATTTTTACCAATTTGTACTACCCAAAAAATCCCAAAATCCAGCTGCACAGGCAGCTTTGAAGACCGAGTGGTTCAGGCAACCAGCCACAATTTTTTTAAATGTCACCTTTTACCCAAAATACATCCACTTTTATCGGTGTTTTAGCTGAAATACATGCCAGTACTAACAAAAAACTATTTATGCCACTGCACTATTACCATTGTTTCAATGGACTAAGCACATCAACCTCATATTCTGGTATCTGATAACAGAGAGCCAAAGTGAGAGAGGTCCTACCCCTGCAGTAGTCGTTGGGGTCCTCCTGCTCGTCATCATCAGAGCCCAGGATCTCCTCATCCTGCTCTGGGAGGGGAGAGTCTGCCTGACCCTGCTGAGAGCCGCCTCCACGACCATGAGGCTCTGGTCTGAATGAAGAAGAGAAACAGAGACACGGGGATGGTAAGAAAGAGAGGAAATTGGAAATACAGGAACGTAAGTGACAGGAAGGAAAATTGAAAGTGGCAAACAGGTGAAAGATGCTGCACAAAGACGGTGAACAAAAAGCTTATAGTATGCTTTTATCCAAAGAACGTCATGAGCGATATCATAGACAAAGACAAATTCTGATTTCAACAAAAGCATAGGTAAGCAAAGATCAGAAACAAGTTTAATATTTCTGAGATGACAGGACAGGCAAGTCAGCACAAAGGGACGGAGAAGAAAGCAGTGAGGAATAATGTGTTTTTAAGCCGCTGCAGTTTAAATATCAGGGTGAAGATTTGAGATTAAAAAAATGCTTTTAAGACTATGGTGAGTCACTATTTAATGTATTTATTAATACTAATACCAATATCAGATTTCAGGGCAGTTAGACCTGGATATTAGTGCTGAAGAATATTTGACATGACAAAGTTTAAAGCTAACCACATGTATTTCCAGAAAATCAAATTACAAGTCAGTTATTGATGTTGTGATGTAATGTTCAGCAGCTATGAATGTACACAAACAGATAGTATTTAAGTAACTTAAATCTCCTTTGAATGTCAGTTTCAAAGAAGAAATTTTTGATACCATTTATAGAAGTCTGTCTCATTCCAAAAGTAATACTGGTAGCACCACATTCAAAGTGGTGGCTTTCTATAATCATGTTGAAATGCCAGAACCATTTGGTGACTGTTGCTGACAAGTCTGACAAAAGCATCCCTATTTTATAGTCACTTTTGAAAGTAATCAGTATCTGGTAGCAAACTGATGAAAATAAATCTTTAATGTATTTTCAAAGCAATTTACATTTTCTCTCTCTCTAATGGTATTGATAGTTTTATGTTAAAAACAATGGAATTATGCATTGCAGGTGCACACATGAAAATTGATTGAGCCTTTTACAGAGACATCAGCCACCTATGAAGGGTACAGAAACACTGCATAGTAAAACTGTGGAGCAGCTAAGTGGCCTGGCTAGAAGATTTTTGGAAGAATATTTTCAGTTCATAAATCCTGTCTCACCTCTACTTCTCTGCAAACTTGAAAATGAAGTCTGGATTTTTTAGCTGTTTAAAAAAATACATTAAAACGGCAAAACAACCTCAGTGAGGTCAGCTAAAAATTCATTTTTTCTCCCTTTCATATTTTTCTGTCACCTTGTTTTATGACACACCACATAATAATATCTCTTCTTCTACAGGATAGCATTAACTCAGCTTGTAGTCCTTCAGCTTTGAAGGTTTTTTTTTGAAGCAATTACTTGCTTTCATCTGCAACACTCATCTCTATTACAGCCCATTTCTAGAGTGGAATTTGAAACAGCGAGAATGAGTTAGATGGTGTCAGTAAAAGATACTGAAGTAACTTTTGAGGCTACATGGTAAGTACCAATGGCCAGTCAGGAAGTAGAAGAAGGGAAGAAATGAGTGATAAATCTTTTCTGAATCCCAGCGACTCAGGCTGCAGCATCGCCACAAAACCAAACAGTATTAAACAATAAGGCTCCTTCAACCAAGAGCTAATATCATTAAACATTAAATGTATTGTTGAATAACTAATGTTGATTCCACAATGCTTAAATGAGCAGACTGTGTTGTGTGCATCTGAACATGGTGGAATAAATTATTAAATTCAATAGTCCAGTTGCTTATATAGGAGCAAGTTCACTGGAGAGTAACAGAGACCATGTTTGCTTTGATGAAAAGACCTCACACATAGGGTTTAGGTTGGAAATCAAACATGTAACTCAATAGGTCTCTGCAGATAGTGAATAGCAGCTTTTAACTACTACCAGTATTCCTGAGGAGGTCATCCAGCTGATACCAGATCAACTGGAAATGCTACACAGTCAATCAGTCGGTAAAGAATGCTATGAAAGACCTGCGCAAACTGAGTCAAATCATTGTGACACATCATTGTCTTGTTTTTATGATGTATAAAGCTAATGACTTGTTCTTGGATAAACTACATAGCAGTCAGCTTGTTATAGCAACTGTCCTCTTGGTGCTGTCCAAGGTGCTGAAAGACAAGACAGAACTGTCACCATCCCCCAACAGATCTACAAAACTGAGTAGCATCACCAAATAATATTATCAGTCCAGGCCGATGAGTACAGTTTTTAAAACGCCACAATGATGCAGTCACAGGGCCGATTTCTAAGAGTTCTGTTAACATTCAGACTGACTGGACCAGTCATCATATAGTCCTTCCACTCACTAAATAACCATAGATATGCCTTTAGGTAATCTATTCAAATCTAAACCTGCTTAAGCAAAGCCAAATATCCGTTTGGGTCGATGTTTTGCCGACTTGGTGGTTATAAACACTAAATAAAGCATCAATACAAAAACAAATGTGGGAACATTGAGTAGGTAAAAATCGGAGCTACAGTTTCTGCACAAACTGAAAGGAACATGACTAAATCCAAAGAAAATCAGTCTTATGGTGGCTAACTGTATTACCACAATTGAGTGTTCATGTGGAGGTAAGTCAGATAACAGCTTCCAGCAAGACATCCCATTCTCTGCATGTAAACAGATGTTTCCCCTCACAAGAAACATTATTTTCTTCATACCATTTCAAGCCTCAAGTAAAAACCCAAATTGTGCATAAAATCTTACATACAAAACCTCTCATCTGATTTTGTCTAAGCAGATTCATTTTTCCAAGCCACTTACAAAGCACATTAGTCTGGTGTGCTCCACATTTGGACGTGGCGTTTCAACTCAAGTGACTGAAAACACAAGATTGTGCTGAGAAGGATTTAGAGTTAATTAAAGCAAGACACATATTATGTCCTAAGCTTTGACAGGGTCTACGCAGCTGACTTTACCATGTGTTTTCTGGGAGCTGTCACGGTGTCTTAAAATTAATTAAAATTTGACGGTGGAAGCAAAACACAAGAAAATCTGTTTGGTTGCCATGGTTGAGGGTACTTTGTTGTGATCTGCTTGCAAACAATTTCAAAGTCATTAGGATTAGCATGCATGGCTAATCACTTCATTGGCTTAAGTCTAAGCAGGACGACCACTCTGGGTGCATCTCTGCAAAAACGTGCTTTTAAAGCTGTGTCATGTTTTGCTGCCTGATGAACTCAGCTGTTTGTTACGGTTCCTTGGGGGGAAAAGCAATAACAATGTTGAGCTTAAGTCAGAGGTACAGATATTCATTTATAAAGTAGGCCCTGTACTATTGTGACAAAAATAGGTTCAGAGTTCAGTTGAGTCAAATTCATTAAAGATTTTTTTGTTTGAAATCCAGTTCTGTGTTTATGAAGCAGACATTAACATCAACATCAGAGAGGGAAAAAATGTTTTAAAAAAAAAAAAATGCAGGTAATGACACATTTATGCATTGCACCTTCTATTTGCATATCTGCCTACATACAAGCCAGTGTTGGCAGATCTGTGATAATCCAAATATCACAATAACACTACTGGGCTGCTGATATATCAGTCTGGCTCATGTGTGTAGGAGGTGAGGCATCCTCGCAGAAGAAAAAGCTGAGAGATTTTGATCATTATTCTGTTCATTCTCTTTCTACAGTACACATTCCCATCTGTGGCGAGATTTCCTCTTTTGAAAGTGTCACTGAAGTTGGCATACTCACATTTTTCATTTTCTTAGACTCAACCAAACAAGAAAAAAAAAAAAACGAGTCTGGACCTCCCTAAATTTGACAGCAGTATTTAAATGATTATTCATCAAAACTGTTTGTGATTTCTGGCTCGAAAATTTAGTAGTAAATTCTCATTAACTCCTACAATCACTTTCCTTCCATTTCCTGCCATCAATCCTTCTCCAGGCTTAAGAGCAATTAAGTTTTAAGCAATTTTTGCATTAAAGTAAAAATGTCAGCCCAAACACAATCTGTCAAAGGTAAAACAGAACTATATTTGTCCATAACTGGCATGTACAGAAACCACACATATTTAGCAAAACACTGCCTAGGTCAATCTCGTGCTTCGCAAGTTAAATTCTAAATTCTCATTCCTCCTTGCTGTGCATCCAGCACTCTAGGTCACAAGCTTTGGAATATCAGTAACTACAATGACTAATAAGAAAGATATATCTATGAATAAAGGGTGCCATGCTTGCTCTGTTCATGGTTTTTGATTACAAAATCTAAAATGTACAGTTTGTGTCAGATATAATTAATTCCAAAATATGAAGAATTAATAAAAAAAATCAGACACATGGACCTTCAATCACAGGACAAGGTCTTGAACTAAAAATAGCTGCCAACATTAGAATAGACGGTGGGGGGAAGAAACGTGGAGGTTACAGGACGAAGTCTACATGCAAAACGAGAAAGGCAGAAAAATGTAGCAGGTATGTATGACTGTGAACATTTTTAACCCATCAGCAGCACTCAGACATTTGATGTCAAAAGACAACAGATGATCGTGTCTTTCAAGTTCGTGCATGCAAGTTTTTTTTCCCCTCTCACTGCGGTACATCGACAGTTGGACAGAGACAGTTCAATGCCCTCTGGTCACCAGACAAAAATCTAAATACTTCAAGGACTTCAGGAACACTGGACAGACCTGAACCTGTCTTAAGATATCCTGCAACTGTCTGCAACTGTCAACACATTCACATCCCACTCTTACCTGCAAGATGCACGGATGCCCATGGGATGTGATGCAGGGAGGAGGACCGGAGAGGAGAGTGTGCAGGTGTTGAAAGAGCCTCTCACTCCATCCACCACGCGGAAAATAAGCGGGATTAGAGGTTCAGAAGAGGGAGAGGGATGGAGAGAGTGAAAAGTAGAGTAGAGGAGCAGGAGAAAGCGATCAGTGCTGATGACTGAAAAGCAGAGATTATAGAGGAGGTGGGCTGGCAAATGAAATGAGAGGAAGGGAAAGAAGAGGAAGGAACAGAGTCAGAGTGGGGGGAAGATGAGCACAGAGAGGAGAGATGTGGAGGCTCTGCTGCAGGCTGAGAACTGAGGCTGAATCCTGGAGCGCAGGACACCACTGCACACCCGCCAACTCTCGCTCACTTTCCCTCTCACACATTCACTGTGTCTCTCTCTCGCTCTGTCTGACCGAGAACTCTCCTTGGCTGTCGTCAGCCTCTGGCCCAGCCCCTCTCTCCGACAGCTGGGAGATGATTGGGTGATACAGCCCAGCACTGCATTGCAGGTGAGGGACGACATCAAACCCCCTGCAGCGCCATCTCGTCTGACCAAAACAACACCATTCCCCTTTCCTCTCTCTGTCACTCCATCATCATCACCTCCATCTCCCACAATGTTTCCCTTATATTATTATTTTTTGTATTGAAACAGCAGTTAACAATTAATTGTGCACTCATCACGCTCTGGCCTTTGTGGGGTCAACTCTTCACACTGTGTGGTGAACCAGGCTGTGTGGTTCTGCTTCACAATCCTAACGATCGCAACCTTTACTTTTAGCCATCAAAAATAGTTCTTTGGTGTTATTATGTTTCACAAGCTCACTAGTGGCTCAAACATGACTCGTTAATACAGTCAAACATGAATCAAATAGTACTGAAACTCTGAAAAACGTGTCTCCAGTAATTTTTGTGAGAAAAAAATAAAGTGCCAGATGTTCTTTGTTTTTCCAATCGGTACACAATCCTGAACTACCAAATTAAACAGCACACTGCAGAGGCTTCAGGCAACAAACCCCAGCCACCAGAGGCATGTGCCCAAATGTTTGACTGCCCTCTTTACTGTCATGCCACTCAAAGCTTTATGCATACTGTGATTCATTAAATACATTTTTTCACAATGAATTTGTTTTGATCTGGCATCCACACTTTTGTTTGTGATGACTGAATGTGGCTTTGGATTTGAGCCTTATATATTTCCCTAGTGATAATTGATCAAATCGGTGATTTAGTAATTTATCTCTTTCAAAAATTCCTTTTCTACTGACTATGCAATTTCTGATTTGATAAATGAAGAGCCAAACTTGCAAAATGTTTCTCAGGTCCAAATTCACAGTCACTGTCCCATGGATCGTGTGCTCATCTGAGTGCTAATTAGTCATCCATGCTTTTGTCAGTAAGATGTCAATGAATATTTTTAGTTCACTCTGGTTTTTTTTTGTGATGCAAAATGTGGTGGGGATGGTTGTTGGCCCATTAAAAAAAATCTAACTATTTCAGTCTTATCAAAGAGAAACAAGGCAGAAAAATACTTACATTTATAGAATCAGAAATAAAAACTGATAAAATACTGTCAGTTCAACTCTAATCACGTTCTATACCAATGAACCACAGCAATTAAACCCCCTGCCGAATACTGTGTAGGTCCACGTTGGGTCATCAAAACAACTCTGACCCACGGACCTCTGGGGGTGTCCTGTGGCATCAGTCACCAGGACGTTAGCAGCAGATCCTTTGGGTTATTTGTGCTGTTGGGTGGAGGCTCAGGGTACTAGACTTGCTCACAGATGCTTGATCAGTTTGGGATCTGAGTAATTTTGAGGCCAGAGGGGTGTACTATGAAGCAAGTTTGACATGGCCAGGCTTTCTTTGTGTAAACTGCCTCCACAGAATCTAAAACCCTGAAGTACTGGTATCACCATGGTGGTTATCAATTTTCTTTGTTAATTCAGGTTTTTTGCTTCAGACGCTGTGGCCCTATCACATAAAAGGAGGGTGTTCAATATGTCATGTGACTCTTCCTGTACACAAAATGGACTAATGGTGTGTCATCTACATTAGTCAATAAGTTGTTTTAATAGAGGTATGAGGAATATGAACATTTCTGACAGTAAAAAGTGCTGCTATTGCAAACAATGCAAGAAAGGAATACTGGTAGAACACTGTTACTCACATATAATTATATATAGATTTAACCCATCAGTGCCGACATTTATTTCTAACTTATAGCTGCATATTAAAGCTGTTCAACTTCACATATTTAAACATGATATTGTACTGAAGCGCATTCAAATCTGACACCATCTCTTAATGCAGGATATTCCTTTAGCTTTGGGGCATATCAAAGTAAAATTAATGTTATTGACTAAGTATTCCCTGCAAATAATGCCAATGGAATAACCAATTTACTAATCTGTGCTCTCAGGACCAAGTATAAAAACATATTTTCTGCATCACCAGCTGAATGCCTGTAGATTCCCCTTGGCAATGCAACTCATACAGTGTGAGATAATGTAACCTCACCACTTCATTTGGTCGTATGAGTAACACAGGACTCAACAGGCTTGCAAATGTAACGTATTCCCTCAGCTGAGAATCTGCACCAGAGAATCTGCACAGGGTTGTCAGGTAGCAAAAGTGCAATGCTTCTTACAGGTGAATTAAATCCAAAACTCTGCACATAACCTACTCTATAGCATAAGCTACCATGGTGAACTAGAACGCTAATCTATAGTTTTTGTTTTGTAACACTGACAACTCTGGCTTTAGGTTCTGACCTGTTGTTCCTTGCACCATTCCTGAGCAGTTTTTTTCAAAATTGGGGGGGCTACATCATCTTGCTAGAGGAGGAATCTGCAATTGGGAAGTGCGGTTTTATTTCTGGAGCTGCTTGGCTACGAGGCAAAAATGTTCAGATGGCCATCAAAGTAACATCCGCATGAATACCAGGACCAAGGTTTCCAAGCAGAAAATGGCATTGTAATGACATGATCAATGCTATTCCCCTCACCTGTCGGTGGCTCTAACGTTGTAGCTGATCACTATATTTGGGATTTGTGTTAATGGAATTTTATTTGGAATTTTAAAAAAAAGAAACATTCACAAGGTTTGCCTGCATGACATCCAATATGGGGTGTTCTGAATGACCTTTATTTTTGCAGAAAAACAACACCTGTGCACCAAACGATCAGGTGCAGGCATCATCTGGTGCACTTTGAGAGACATAGTATTTGGTAAATTTGGGCCACAGAACAGAATTGGATATGTCACCGCAGGGAAAAGCATAGCAAGTACATAATAAAAATGTATTATGATTGAATTCCATATATCTGCTTCAGTTTCAGAATCACTGTATTGTTCATGCTGACTCACTGTCACAGTTTACTGGGGCACTGGATACCACAGAGCTACGGTTATGTTAGTAGGCACATCTGTGCTTTGGCTTCTATGGCAAGTCAAAAAAGTTTCCTCACCGTCAGTGGCAAGTAAATGTTTGAATTATTTTCAAAAAACAAATCAAATAGTGAAACAAAGATTGAAATTAAATATTTGTTTCACAGGATCACAAACTAAACTCAAGATATTCTTCATCAGACTATTGGTACTCAGCAAATCAGCAGCAACAAATGCACTGCCTAAATTTGACAGTAACTGCATATTTTAACAAAACTGTCCAGGCTGTATGCCTTTTTATTTGCTAACACTAAAATTCTTTTGCACACAAAGCACCTTATGAATGGTCTGTTAAACAGTGGCCTGAGACACATTTCCCTATCGAAGAAGAGTGATTGTGCTTTAGAGGCCTGAAATCTAATAGGGAACCACAACCACTTGACATCTCCATCGCTCCTGAGCACATATCTGACATGACAGAGTGTGTCAGCATCTCCTGCTTTCTCCTGGCTGTATTGTTTCCACCCATCCAGCCCAATCAGATCTGTAGAATAAGATAAACAAGGGCAAAGAGGAGGAAGGAGCTCTTGGAGGTGGAGTTTGGCCAGAAAGTTTACCATCCCTGCTTCCATCCTTCCAAATAAAATCAATTCAAAGTGCCTGGGCAGCAGAATGAAACAGCAGCACTAGGTAGCTGTACTGAGGGCGTGAGGGTGCAATGCACACAAAGTGTAAACCAGTGTGGTGCAGCATTTTCACCAGAGCACTCAAACACCTACTGAGGGCATACAAGAGCCCTGAAAGAGACAACACTTCAGCTTTGGTAAATTCCCATAACATTGTGTTTCACTTTAATTTTAGCTACTGTAACACATTCAAATAAACTTGAGAAAATGCCATCGAGTCCAAACAGTCTTTTATGATAGAAGCACTGTTTCGTGTATAAAATAGGCTTTCAAGCTGAACTGTACACTACAGCATCAGTTAAACCACTTTAGGTTTTCTAAGTTCATCTCTCTGCACACAACAGCTGAAAATCCAACATTTTCACGGCCTGAAGCGTCCCGCCTCCCCATTACAATGAACGCACACATATTCATGAAAGAATGGGGAATAAGGGCAGTGGCTAACCTGCAGTATGAGGACAAAGAGCATAACAGACAAAATAGAGGGTACAGAGCTGTACTGGGCTGCAGATGATAAAAGATTTGATGGGTTATGTAATGAACTGCAGCTATGGCTGGAAGAGAAGAGAGAGAGAGAGATGAAAGCAAAGTACAACACAGTGCAATGGAGCTGGTAAATACTCTGCAATACGGGCTATTCCTGCTCAGTCTCCTGAGTGTGCAAGCAGTCCTAAAATTACATTTAAGGCAGAGAAAGTTGCAGAAACAACTTGGCTTCATGTCTGAAGTGACGCAAAATAAACAGAAAAAAAATGATAGCGCAGGTCAGAAATGGAATGTTGAAACTGAGTGGATGTGAGCTCTTTCAAATCCACCAGGGACACCATTAGGCCTGTTCTCAGCCACTTGCGCACACACACAAGTCAAAACACAGGTAGTCAGGTATTTAGTCAAGCAACAACAGTTCACAAGTCCTCCTTAATGAAAAACACACCAGCCCACCAACAAGTCTGTGCAAACTGGCATCTGGCACAACAATACTACCACCCTGCCCATCATCCTGAGATTCAACAAGCACAGCATTCAGGAGCCACCTCTGACTTTTCACACTTCTCGCATTGATGTCTCTCTCAAGCACACACGTGCACATTCAGCACTACTCACTTGCATGTTAGACCACTGGCAAGCTTCACCACAGCTGTATTGATGGAGAAGATCCAGTCCAAGAGCCACATGACAAAAAAAGACACTAACCTGAAGCTTTGTTACACCACCTTAGAATAGACTAAAATGTATGAACGCAGAGGTGTTTTTTAAAAGGCAGACCAAGGGAGCTGTGACCTGGGACCAGATCCGCGCTATTCTCTCCCCTGGCTCTTCAACTGTACGGTGGCTGCTGTGTCCTCTCAGCACAGCAGCCACAAAAGAGCGACTGACACAAGAGAGAGGAGGGAAGGAGCCTGATGGGTGAGAGAGAGAGAGAGAGAGAGTGGGACAGACAGAGGAGGGGATACATTTGGATGTTTGGATTCTTGCCATTTACTTGATGGGTATTGATAAAAATGAGGCACTTCACAAACTTCACATCACTGTTGGATGTGGACAATTCTGTAGTGCTGTGAAAAATGGCAATGACAATCTCACAAAGGAGCATTTGTAGAGTAGGGCTGATTGTTTTCATGTTTGATTAATCTGTCAGTCAATTTCTCAATGAAGCGATTAGTCGTTTGGTCTGTAAAAGGTCAGAAAAATGGCTAAAAATCCCAAGATGACGTCATCAAATGTCTTGTTTGGAGACAACTCAAAGATATTCAGTTTGCTGTTATAGGAGTTAGCAAAAAAAGGGAAACATTCAAGTTTAAGAAACTGTAATCTGGAGAATTTGCGCATTTTTTTTAATTAAAACTTGCTCTAACCGATTAATCTACTATCAAACAAGTTGCAGTTTAAAATAACAGTTGACAACAACTGATCAATCAATGCAGTGTTATTGTTGAGTGTAAAAAAAATCCCAAATGGCACAAGTTACAGAAAATTGCTCGTTTACAGTTTGGGTTAATAAGATGGGTTAAGACTGCATTGTCAAGGCAAATGAAATTAAAGTCTTCAATTTGCACAATAAGTCACTTTTCTTCTTAGACATTATTTAGCACCCTTAAACATAAAGACACACAAAAAATATGACTATCTTTCAATGTCTTTAAATCCACTTGGACATCAGAGAACAAAGATGCTCCTTCTTATGCCAGAACATGCCTGTGAATCATGACCGCTTACAGTTTTCAGCATCATAGTGATCCAGTGACACCTGTGCGTACAACTTTAGGTCCATTACAAAAAGTAACTGCTGATAAGTTATTCATCTTATTGCATGGTGCCAAAAATCAAGTCAGCCCTGGAATAAATTTTAAATTACCACAGCGAGAAGAAGAAACTGTAGCCTAGTAACAGCTGCAAAGATCACGCTTACAGCTTTGAATATCAATGTGGGACATGATGTGGCTACTGTGTTTGTCATTCAGCTTAAAGAAAAATAAATAAATAAATTAAATAAACCTTTGCTTTGGCCAGCCTGAGTATTCTCTTAAGCCCCTGCACAATGCGCTAGGTAATAGTCATCATTTACTTTAGGAAAAAAGAACCAGGTCAAATTTATATGACTCAACAGTGAAATAACCCTTTGTATCATATTTTGTGTGCTCCAACATCATGAATGGAACAGTTAAACACATTAACAGGAAAATCCACAAAAATTCAAAGAAAGTATTCCATGTGAGGAATTAAAGGGCCATTTTTGATGTTCCATGCAATTTCTCAAAACTGGCTCGAGTTGCTTTGTATACATCACTGAAACATCAAAAGATACACAAAATCTACAACATGCAGCATGTCTATTAGTGGCATTTTGTTGGGTTCAGAAACAGGTGATTTATCACACTTCACATTGAACTGACAGTGCTACTCCATATATTTCATACATTGCCTATAAAAAAAATATTTGCTCCCTTGGAAGTTTTCTCCTGTTATTGCTTTTAAACACTGAATCATGGTCAATTTAATGTGGCCTTTTTCAACAAGAATAAAATTTTATATATAAAATAACTTCTTTATGTCTAAAGTATATGTCTACTATGAAGACACCTGTATCTGGAAGGTCAAATCACTCATGAACCAGAACCTCTGGGTAAAACTGCACAATGAGGACAAAAGAACACTCCTACAAAAGGGTTATTGAAAAGCATGAGTCAGGGGAGGGATGCAAGACAATTTTCAAGTCACTAAATATCCCTTGGAGCGCAGCTTCATGCATGATCCAAGAAATTTAAACAATATGGCACATGCATAAATCTGCCTAGATCAGGCTGTCCTCAAAAACTGAGACTGAAGAAAGAAAGAGACTGATGAGGGAGGCCAGCAAGACACCTATGATTCCTCTGAAGGAGTTACAATCTTCAGTGGCTGAGATTAAAGAGATTGTTCATATAACAACTACTGTCTGTTCATCATCAGACAAAGCAGAGAAAGAAAAAGTCAATGATCATATCAAACCTACACTACAGTTCACTAGGCATTTGGGAGACTATGAAGTCAACTGGAAGAAGATTCTTTGGTCAGATGAGATGAAAATTTAGTTGTTTGGCCATCGGACTAGACACAGACTAGATACACAGTGAACATTATCACAAAGGAACCATCCCCACCTCGAAGAATGGTGGTGGTAGCATCATAATGTGGGGATGCTTCTCAGCAGCAGGCCCTGGAAGGCTTGTAAAGGTAAAGAGTAAAATGAATGCAGCAAAGTATAAGGAAATCCTGGAGGACATCCTGATGCAGTCTGCAAGAGAACTGCAACTTCAGAGAAGATTTTATTTTCATCAAGACAGTCACCTAAGGCTACACAGAAATGGTTTAAAGACAACAAGGTGACTGTTCTGGAGAGACAAAGTCAGAGGCCAGATCTCAATCCAGGAATTTGTGGCTGGAGTTGAAAAGAATAATGGAATAACATTGCAATGTGCAGCACAGAAGCACACCTGAGTAACAAAAACTCAGATGCACAAAAGCTCACGTTTTAAAACTAATAAAAAATGAATACAGGACTCGAAAAAACATCACAAACTGCAATTCCAATATCTGTCAGAAAAATCGCAATTTAATATTGTACTCAAACTGTCCAGCCCCATTTCAAACTGTGGTAGCAAATTCAGTATGTCAGTTCAGAAATTATCATTTTTCTGACACCTTAAGGTAACTACCAACTGACACAATTGAGTAGGAATAACCCTTACAATCCGGACATTTGGACATCTGCTTTTCACTGTGCATCATGGATACCTATATAGAGAACCATTCTAAATACAATTTCCAGTCTTTTATGCTATAAATGCCAACTCAGTTCACTTTGCATAGTGTGCCAAAATGGTCACAATTTACAGCAAACCAAGAACTCAGACTGACTGAAAGCACCAGTACGTTTAAAATTGCTCTCTCAGAATCTATAATAAACTAGTTCATTACTTAAATGTCAAAGCTTTTTCTGTATATTTCTGTAGTTATTTAAGAAAATCATGTTGGCAAATGAGCGATAAGTGACAAAAAGCAACTGAATAAAGCTCCTGTTTGTAGACCAAGGTAAAAGAAGCGTTTTTCGACGTACTTTTTGCCTGGTTTCCTGGGCTTTGTCCTCTTCTTCCTTGCTTGCATCGCGAGTACTGAAAAGTAGAAAGAAAACAGTTGGATAAAACGCAAAAAAAAACCCCACAAACTTCGCAGTTGTGTGTTTGTGTGTTTTTTTTTTGTTTTGTTTTGTTTTTTAGCAGGATACTGTGTTGTTACTCGACGCTCTTTCTGTTAGTTTAATATTTTAGACAGAGGGTACCAGGTGTGTCTCGGACTGCAGGTGTAAAAACGTAGTTACAGCTTTCATTAGCAACTGGAGGCTAGCAGGTTGCTTAGCTGAACTCTCTCCAGCAGCAACTCAACCGGCCTCGGCGATGTGTTGCCCCATGAAAGAGGAGGCATTTTAAGTTAGCTCCTAACAGCAACTTGCTGCTTCTCACTGACAATTGTACGCGTTTGTCCATTATAAAGCGGAGCCCTGGTAAGTTTGCCAACAGCCGTAGAGACTCTGTCGTTCATTTCTATTCTCCTCTGAATTAAAGTTTTGGCGCAGATATTGTCCCCAGTCTGATGCTATCTGATGGCTACGGCTAGCATACAGTCAACACATATACACAGCGGAGCGCATGGTCCACTTTTACTTTTCATCAATTGTTACGTGTCTTTTATAACGTTAGTTGTTGCTGTCTTTATATCGACTAATTGGTCTCGTAAATCCCCTCAAGAAAAGCGTGTGTGTTCCGAGTTATCCGAGTAAAAAGCATTTAGATTTAGTTAGCGACGTTACCTTTTCTTTCCATGCTGATAGCCAGTCAAGGGATAAGCTGCGTTCAGGGACTGTTGGAAATGCCGAAATTCTAAAGTGCGCGAAATTGAGCCTCCCAAAGTAGTATGAGCTGTAGGGGGCAGTGTGTATTATGAAACAACAGCTGGAAGCAACTTCAAGTTTATGTTCACAATATCTTTCTTAAAAAAGTAAAAAATGATTCAAAAATATAGCATGAATTCTACGAATTAATTTTGTTTACTGCATGATCGGTCTTTGATTTCAATCTTATGCACCATTTTCCTGAATTTACCATCAGATATACATTGATTACCAGACAATTGCTGAATAAATGTTAAATGAAAAGAAGGGCTTAGTTTTAGTTGAGAAAATTTGCAAGAGTCACAAATTCAGTGTAAAAATAATAATTAAAAACCCCCACAAATCACTGTTTGCATTATTCACTTTTATTGCTCTTTGGCTTTTGAGAGATTTCAGGCAAAAATCCCAGTAAGTCTCAACTGTGTCCATATCTCTGTAGCTACCACAGAAACAGCCAAGTAAAGAAACAGGAGTACAGATACAAATACCTGATAATTATAGTAAAAATGTATTCTGATGAGTGACTATTTATATAATAATGATGTTTATTTTGTTGCAAAGTACACCAATAAAACTATAATATTTTTTGTACACGTGTTAAGCTAAAGCCACATCACAAATAAGAAATAAGCCTCAGACTTCCTACATTTTCAGATGTAGTATACTTATGTACGTAAATTACATATATTATGTCTGTTATATACAGTCATGGCTGTTGCAGAATTATTGCTCTGCAATGTTAAATTTGTTTGGTTCAGATGAGGTTCAGCATGTTTGGCGTGAACCTGGTCAGGACGATTACTATGAATGCATAGTCCCGACAGTGAAACACAGAAGTGGAAGTGTGATGATAAGTGGCTGCATGAGTGCATTGGGTTTTGGGAAGATGACATTTATGGATGGCACCAAGAATATTCCTGTATAGTATATAGTTTCAAACTGATTGCTGACATGTCTTTAGAAGTTTGTCAGAAGAGAAATCACACAGCATTTTCTACAGAATAAAACAGTGAAAAATATGACCTGGTCAATTATGTCATCTGACTTGAATCTAATGTAGCATCTTTGGAGTAGTTGAAAGAAAAAGGCAGGGCACCACAACCTCTTCAGCAAAGAGCAGGGGAAAAAATTATTTCAGAAGAAGAGCAGAACATCTCTCCAGAAATCTGGTATCCTCCATGCTGAGGAGGATTGAGTCCATCAAAAATAAAGGTGGACAAATGAAGTATTGCAAAAAAGGTTTAATCTCAGCAAAGACTTTGGTTGTGTTGAGCTTTTACTGTGAGGCCTGGAAATGTATAACAGTAAATCTAAACTGCTGGTTTTTTAATTTGACATAAGAGCAAGTACGCTGCTGTTCAACTCAGAAGTAATGCAACTATTGTAAGGCGATATAATTTGAATCATTCCACACTTAAGCGATATTGCAAAGGGATGTACTCACTTCTGTTGTGTATCATATCTGATCAATCACAATGGCGACACAGTAAGTTGAATCCAAACCATTCGGTGTAATCATTGCCAGACACCAAGTAATGTTAAATGCTAAAGCATACTGCAAGCATAGCATAAGAGTCAAACAGTCATGTAATTTTTAGGGCAACATGTAATTTGCATTAGCTTAAAAAAAGCCAGTGATGGCAAGATGCAAGTCATGTCACTAAAGTGAGGCTGCAAATTTTCTGTGTGTTTACTGAACAGGGGCCTATAAATGTCACATAAGTCACATAGTCTTGCTTTAAGTTAGAAATTTTGCACCAAGATTTTGCCCCACTAAGTTAAAAATTTCCATTGTATGATGATTTTTTTATTTGTATTTTAATAATCCCTGCATTTTTTTATTTTTCCCCTTTCATCTTGTATAAATAGTTTTCTATAAATAAAATCCATACCTAATTAGAGGAAGTCGCCCACTAGGGTGCTGAGTGCACCAGAGAGAAGCATCAAAGCAGCCATCAAACTGAGGAGCACTGAGCCAGCAGGAGTCCCTGTGTAATTACCTAAAATGTAAAGCTGGTGAAGCATATTAAAAACTGAAACTTTTCTATTCATTTTTCAATATACTTGTTTATTCAACCCTTTTCTTGCTGGGCAAACAACTTCTACCTGACACTTTTGATTCTGTTGTTGTTGTGCATTAACATATTAACATCGACAACTGTGCATGTGTGTGCCAGAAAGCACCAATTAGCCTGGGTGTTTATTGGTTATAAGCTGATGTTATATTTACACATATATTTTTGATCTTAGTTGTACTTTGCTTTACCCCAAGTCCCTAGCCTGTAATCACATCCCTGTTCCATCACTCCACCACTCCATATATAAAATGCAGTACTTAAGTAAATTGGGCTTTTCAGACATGCATATTACTTATTATTTTGAGTTGCCAGCAGCTATTTTAAATCAATACAATTTAATGTGCATTGCCTTCTGCAACTAACCGCACAAAGCAGGATTTGATGTAAAGCTGAACACTACTTCCTTATTTAACGGCGTTCATTTTGAGTGGACGATACAGTAGATCATTTACGGTCTCAGAATTGAGACACTCAAATAAAAAGAACAGGGGATCCAATTTATAGTGCACTATATAGTACAGTAGATATGATGTAAAGGGTTTGCTTCACTTGTGCTATGTTGCCCTCCAGTGGTGACAGCTAAAAGTCATCACGATACAACGTAAATTGTTTTAGCTTTGAAAAATAGTAGCCTTTATTTTCTAATGGTGGTATTTACAGGTGGCCTGCTGTCTTGGTACATGTGGTCAAGAACATAGTGAAAAAAATATGAACACATCTCAGGCAAAGCAAGCATAACCAAATTAACTATCGACATTGGGATATGGACGAGATAAATATCCTATATAATTGATGCAATTGTTCTAAAAATGACAAACTGTGAGGCTTCGGCTTTGCCCTTTAGCATCCAGTGGGTAAACGTACACTCTTTCCCGCAAACATGTGCCCTGCTAACTTTTTTCAGATGAACAATACGGTTCTAGTGCTGCTCATAAAACAATCAATATTACAGAATCACAGAATAACATTAAATCTTGATTTAACACACAAAGAGTAAAAAATGAAACAAAAGAGCACTACATTAAACAAAGCAGTTGCAAAATGAAATTGACATCTGATATTGTTTGGTTGACGCAGCCAGAGCAACTGTGGATACAGCTTGTATGTGTTTGATTTCCAAAACTGTTCACACTAAAAAGGGAAAAAAAAAAAAATCCAAAACTGTTTTCATGTTTTATGAATAGGATTCTACAGTTTCAGTGGTTTGTTGGTTGACGTATATGGTTGCTTGCTCATGATGCAGACTTTGCTTGAATTTCTGGATATGTTTACGACCGATGTTTTTGTAAACAGGCTCATTTGGAGGGCAGTACATCAGGGAACGCACTGAGATAAATACAATTTCAGCAACTGTTGAAAAATTCAAAACTCAGAACAACTGCAAAACAAGCAGAGCTTGTCAAACTGGTTTGAAATTATATGGTTTTCCACGTCTAAAAAACATTCTTAGCTCTGATACACAAGCTGTAACTGCAGTCACCGTGGCTCAAGTGACGCATGAGATTTTTGACGATACATTTGGATTCAGATACAATAAGCTCTCCATAAATAATAAAACAACATTAAATTCTGACAAATAATATTCTCTTTTACATTGATATACAAACAATATAAGAAAAGATCATAAATACAGGGCAAATCGGTGCCCCAAACATTCAATAAACATTAATAGTACTGTGGTTTATATAAATGCAATATGATTACATTGTCAGTTGATGTTGTGATGGAAAACATCAAATTTTAAATAAACTAATAAGCCAAACCTGGCTTCATCATGCTGTGGTGATGCTGGAGGTTGGTGGCTGTTTGCTAAAACATTCATCTGAAAAACAGAAGTGCTAAGAAAAGACCAGGAGAGGAGCACTGGGAACTTAACAAAATGTCTGGTGAAATGGATACATAACATTCTCTGAACTGATATTTCTGTTTTAAAATAGAGGATACTGTAAACCTACAAATCCAACAATAAGAAATATGAAGCCTCGAATTGTCCATCTTGAGGTGAATATTTTACATATTTTATCATATACACGCCTGCAATAACTTACATACAGTATCTTTATATGCCATTTTACAATAAACTCTAATAATAAAATTCATACTGTCAGAGGGATCAGCTGAAGTGTGTCTCAGCAAATGATAACTATTTTACACATATGGTAACTGTTTTGCCTGAAATATTTATGTACAAATACTGGTTGCTGTAATTTCTACACAGTTCTATGCACTAGATGTAGAAACATTCAATTTAATACATGGAGGAAAGAGACTTTAGAAACATTGTGGTTTAAAACTTTTTTGAATTGTACTTTTTGTCCTGTATTAATTACTGTCAAGTAGTAAAACTTTATAAAAACACATATCAGCAGTTGGATTTGTCCAATTTGCCTGAAGATGCTGACGAGTCATTTTTTAGTTTGGGAGTCAAAGAGAGGGCACCATCTAAACATTTAATGTTTGAGGTAAATATTTACTAAAAATAAGAAGAAATAAAGTTTGCCTCAGCACACTGGGATGCAAAGTAACAAAAAACAGCAAAGCAGGGGACGGTATGAACAGGATGTCAAGTTTTTTTTTTTCCCTGATATCGCAATGTCCCCCAGATATGAATGATGGCAGGCACTTGAATGTCATGGTTGTGCGTGTGTGAGGAAAGTGGTGGATAGTCGCATGAGACTGATAGTTCTTGAAGAGTGTTTCTTGAAAAACAAAAATATGGAAGAAAAGGCGATTCCTCCTCAAGATTCCATCTCGTCTCCATCAAACGATGGCGGCTCAAAGCTGAGTACCTCTTCGTAGGTTAATTCTGAGAAAAACAGCATGACAATTAGTTATCATCATACTGAAAACACAACTTAAATAAACCTAGTTTCCACCAAACTGTTCCGGCCCAGGGACCCACGAAGTGCAAACTTACTCTTCCACTCCTCAATTTCCAGCTCACGGCTTTCAAAGCTCTGGTCATACGGCTCAGCTTCAGGCTCGTCGTCTGGATCGTGGTACTGAGCAAAGTAAGAGTGGGCCAGAGCTTCAGACGCTGTGATCCGCTTGTCTGTGTCCAGCACCAACATTTTTTCCAGCAAGTCCACCGCTACATCACAACAGCAACAAAGGAGACCAGGGTGAGAATGAGAGAAGGTGCAACACAGAACAAAAGAAAGCAGTTCGTTTTCCTGGAAAGCTACTGGTAGAAAGAGTTGATAAGGACAACGTGTCACTTATTCAGCCAGAAATACCTGTCTAAATATTAGCCCTTTTCTGACGGCGCTTTCACACCTTATGTGTTTGGTTCAGCTAAAAAAAAACACCCAGGTGTGTTCGCCTACTTCGTGTGGCTTGCTTAGGGTGGTGTTAAAACTGTCAGTCAAACAACAAGACAGAGACCTTTTGAAAAAGTGTTGATTCACCTCCAAGCAGACTCTGGTGGAGTTCATTTGTCGTGTGAAAGAAAATGGCTTAACGGAATTTGACAGCAGCTAGGGATAGGTAAGAATTCTGAAACATCAAGCATCGAAAAATGTTTTATTTCAGTGGATAAAATCAATTATTACTGATAATTTTTAAATAGCCTACTTTTAATAAAAACAGGAGAAAAAGCTTTATTTTTAATTGAATCACCTTACTTTGAATGCAAGCACTTCAGCCTATTTATCAAGGTGTTCAGGTAATAATTCTAACGTTAACACAACAATGAAGATCACACACATTAAAAAAGTGCAACCAAAAATAATAAGTAATAATAATATCAAATAAAGGAACAATGCTACCTTCATACATACAAAATAGGAAAAGCAAGTAATGCTGGAATGCAAAACGGCTCCATTATTAAGATAAGACAGAATAATTATGCTTCAGGGAGGAAGCACTGGTGGAGTTTACTCAAAGAACTGAACTTTGTGTTTGTCTCATGGCACTTTGCATCTAATGCATTTAAGTGAAGCCATCAAACATTCAATTAAACAATTTTTATTGTTTATGATGAAGTGTCAATCAGAGGTACGACAGACTATCACTTTATGGCCCAGGCCTAATGGAAGGTATGAGATTTTAACAAAACTAAACTTGAAATAAATCCTTTAGCCTTTAGATCATGCAATAGTCATATAGGTGATCAAGAAAAAGCCTTGTATACATATATGTAAATCAAAGTTGCATGAAGTGTGCAGGACTGACTTGGCTAAAATCAGGCAGTCGAAACCTGCAAGGTGCTGTGTTTGCATTATATCCATGACAGTTCATTAAATCCATTACAAAGTAACTGACAGAGCAATCGCATAACAACACCCCCCATAATATTGCTGTACTCAACACCTAATTCTTATCTTGTCTTGTAACATGCAGCTAATCTACAGTGTCATAATACTAGTGATACTTTTAGCACTTTTAAGACATTAGAAACATAAGTATGCAAATTTGCGTTAGATTGCAGGTTATGTAGCATTTAATTGTTACATAACCTGCTGTCATTTCCCCAAATGCTTCCGGATGTGGTGCTGATGATACAGGATGACGGCCGTCTTAACTGTCTAATCAATGACTTACCATCAGTCGGCATGACCTCATTAGGTCACAGCAAATGAACTATGGATGTGAGAAAGCCGGCCAGCAAGATTGAATAGATGCTAGAGCTGTGTTATTGCACAGCTATATCCAGTATTTTTTACATAATGGAAGATTTAACATATAATCTCATCAAAAAAACAGACATAAAAATACAATGCCTTCCTGATACCACTAGATGGCCTCAGTGAAGCAGGAGTAATACAGCTATAGTATTATGCTTTAAACAGAACTTACCAAGAGGGTTGGCACCAATAAACACATCAGCAAAGTTCCTCTTGGGCATGTGGGGAAGTGAGTTGATGTAGTTCCTCGCCTGTGGGAGTGAATAAACAGAAAAGCTAAACTGTAAAAGATCTTTAAAAAAAAAAAATAACGCAGTCTTTAAAAAGCTACAACTGAGAATTCAAAACATTTTCAAACTTTAGTGATTTCCTAAATTTGCCTGGTGCAAAACATACAATACACCTTCCATTTCAAGTCCTTTAATTAACAGCCAATTCACACTAATTACACAAACATTGTGCCCTACTTTTCAGAGTCAAGACACGTTACCAATGAAAGGGATAGCTCATCAGAATACACTGGCAAAGCCTCACTGTGACAAGCACAGTGAGTCAGAGAGGAAACAGGGAATACATGAAGTGCGAGCAGAGGCTAGTATGCAGAAAAGAACTGGTGGGAAACATTTCAACAATCAAGTCCAAAGGTAAACATTTGTGTGGGTATTGGCTGGTGGGCGGCTTCGGCTCGGCCCTGATTCCATTTGGGGGGTGGGGAGAGACGGGGCACGTGGGAAGGCGAAGGGAACGTGGCTCACCTCATGGCTGGGCATCCTGCTTATGAGGGAGGCTGGGGGTGTTCCCGTCAGGCGCATTATCTGCTGCAGCTGGTTTATATCTATAGCATCCGAGTCAAGGGGCATCATAACATGGAGGTCAGCACGTCAAAGAGCATGGGGGGTTAGGAGAGTTTATGTATGGGTGGAGGGTAGGTAGGGGCAGATTAAAAGGGTGGACAACACACACAGGGTGAGGATGAGGATGATGTAAGAAAGGAAAAGACAGTTTCTGAGCTTCAATATAAAGCAATCGTTGACCGGCTGTAGCTTATAATAAGAGATTTATGGATCCTGTAACCCACAAGGTCCTGCCACTGTCATAAAGAGATCAGTAGGACTCTAGAGGTACATGCTAGAAAGAAGTGGAAATCAAAGCTTTGTGCTCGAGTGCGAATAAAGCCATTAAGAAAACACCCGTCTCAGAGCAAAAACAGGTGCAACTAAGAAGTAGTAGCATCAACATAAAGTAGTAAACCATCTAACTTTTGAGTGGGCAACACAGAGCCAACAGAAAAACGAGCAGAAGGGGCAGTGCAGCAAAACTGGGTGGGATGGTACTTGACACTCACAGACTCCGAAGAGATTTTCATCATGAACTCGTCCCCTGGTTTTCCGACGAGCACCATTATACGCTTCAACTGATCAATGTCTACCACACTCACATGAAGGAAAACAGAAGGGATGGAGGGCTTTGGATAAGAAGGGTGAGAGGTGCAACAGACAAAGCTGTCATTTAAAAAAAAAAAAAAAAAGCAAATCATGTTATTACCAACTTAAATGTGTCCTGTGTTACACTATGGAATATACATGATAGTGATAAAATACATTAAAAAAAGATGAAAGAAATAATCCAGTACTCACAAGTTCATAACTACCACATGACTTAACGTGACCACAACAAGCATTTGGGTCCTGAAGGCACGTTTACAACATCTCAGAGTTATTGCAGGGTCTAACAAAACATTAAAGCAGTTGGGGGAAAATGCAGCACAAGCATAAAATTACACAAAAAGTCTCAAATTTGGGGATTTAAAGTATTTGAACACTCAGTAGTGGCTTCATCACAGACCACAGGTTATAATATTTTAGTATATAGCATGCAGAACTGTTTGAGTACATTTGTGCACTGACTCAGTTTCAAACTGTTGTGAAAGTTTCCTCCATGTTTCATTCAGCAAAGCTTTCACATTCTCTACTAGAGCATCAACTTTTGTCTCTGAAGTCTTGCCTCCAGAGTTCACGATTTCATTAATAAATGCCTATAGGTGAACTACTACTTCTAAAGAAAACTGATCCAACTCCACATGACATTACCACATATACATGCAGCAAATCTTTTGTTTACATTTTGAAATCTCAATAACAATGATATAGGAGTGTTTTTAATCCTGATTATCTTCACAGAAATACTTGTGCAAATGTACAATACCTGTAATTGTAGCATGCAAAAGTATAAAAAGATACAAGATCTCACTTTTACTTCCACCCACTGCACACGTGAAGATCAGCTTTCACTCAAATGGTTAAAAGGAGCTTAACCAGAAAGACTACAGTATATTCATCTATGCTTTGTAGGTGGGTAGCTCCACCACTATTCAGAGTAATTTAGATTTGGTCAAAGAACATACATTCAAACACAGACACACACACACACAAAGGGCATGCAGGGAAGGAGTGGATGGGCTGACTGATTATTCAGAGCAGAAATCACAAATACATTGTCCAGCAATCTCAACAAAGCTTTGGATTTTTAACATGACTTTACCAAGGTATGCCAAGTTCTATATTTAAAACTGCATGTCCTAATTACAGTAGTTTGCTGTGTTTTTGTATCAAATCATCTGAATGCGCTACTGCTGCGTACGGGCAGCTTTGTAGGAGGGAAACAGGAAGGTGTACTGTATCGTGGAAAAGCAGTAGAGACAAAAGTGGGCAGCGCTGAGTCACAGATCACAGGAGACTCCAACTCCACACATGAGTGTGTGTGCAGCACAGTTGCAACAGCCTCTCTGATAGCCTGGCAGTGCAGTTGAAAACAATATTCTTGCAATTATACTTCTGCACAAAAACAAGCAGACTGCATTCATGTATTGCTTCTTCTATGTCTAGCAGAGACCTATGGGTTGACTATAAGAGGCAATGCTATTTATGCACGGTAGGGTGGAAGGATACGGTCTGTGCCAGGAAAGAGCGTCCGTCCCGTAAGCAGTTCAGCCATGATGCAGCCCACCGACCAGATATCCACTATTCAATGGAAACAGAGGAAGTGAAGCATTCAGCATGATGAATATTTCCAAAGTTCAGTAGAAAGCTGAAGCTTTTCAACAGTACAACATAGACCACTGTGGCTGCCTGTGAGATTCATATGGGAATCGAACAATCAATCGTCTCATGCTGTAATGTTCAGTGCTTGTGGTGAATTCAAACATGCTCCGTTTGCTTTTTCCAAATTTAAACTTGCATTGCTTGCTGATGAGCTGATATTATAGTTTTGTGACATTATCTTGTTAATTTGCAAATATGAAAAGCTGCAGCAGTTTTCTGTTTTGTACCTGCAGAGAAAACATCATAGAACAGAGAGCCTTTGTTTCATTTGAAAGTGTTCATCTTCTATGACACTGAATGTTGAATGGAAAATTAATTTCTCTGGGAATAATGAAAAAAACATTTAATTCAGTTGGAAAGATATAAGAAACTGTCAAGAAAAAAAAACTATGCCTGTCATTTGGTGGTAAAAAAAAGTCTAAATACAATGAGGGGGAGCACTAGCCTTCACCTACCATTTATCAGGGTCTTAAAACTGCTTGCACAATATAAGCCCACACAAACTTATTGGGCCATTTCAACACCCAAAAGCTATGTAAAGCCAGTGTGAAGGAGAAACAAATGGCATTTTGGATTCTTTGGCTCCTGATACACAGCATGAAAAAGGCCTTAAATGTTACGTTGACTCCACCAGGAAATTGAAAAGCTGCCCTGGTTTCTCTAAAACTGCCCTAATAATTTTCCACAGTGGAAAAAGCTAAATATATCTGGTGAAATTCTGTTTAGTTTTAATTTCAGCACTGTATACTGCAAATAACAACAAAAAATGGTTAGTTTTCGCATTAGGGTTCAACCTTTTTGTTAAATTGCGCACTGAATTTCTTGACTTACAGTAACCTTGAACACACAGATGTCAGCAAGCTATTTCAACACAACTTCAATTATGGGAAATTGCACATGATGTAATGTTACATTTAGTTGTGGTCTCAAGCTGGTTTGACTGCATGTCTGTGTACGTACCGGTCATGTTGTAGTGCATCCAGTTGAGCATGATCTCTGGGGCTCTGTACCATCGGGTGGCTACGTATCCTGTCATCTCATCGTCTGTGTGCCGCGCCAACCCAAAGTCCAGAATCTGACGGAGCAAATAATTTAACATGTTGGGGAAGTAAAGATGACAAGACTGTATATTTGACTGAACAACTTCCATCTTCTGATAAGGTGCTTGACATTCAGTGAACCTTGTATCTGAATCAGTGGTTTCTCACCTTGAGCTCACAGTCTTCATTCACCGCCAGATTACTAGGCTTCAAATCCTGAAGGAAATAAAAGAAAAAGGCAGAAGTAAAGATAAGAAAACAGAAGCAACAAATAGGTATCCAGCTGACATCAATCTGCAAATCACTAGCAGATATTTTTCATGTCTTAATAAAACACTATTTAAGTAAAGGATGAGCCATTTATTGTTTTGGTGGTCCGATAAGAAGTGACATGATTAAAGAGGCCTTGACACTGATACCACTACAATATGTTTAACCAGCACATGTCCTGTATTATTCGCTCAAAAGAAACTGGTTTAATCTTCAGAACTTGAGTTTATTTACACATTCAGCAGCGCCATCACTTACTCTGTGGATGATATCTGCAGAGTGGATGTACTGTGGAGGGTAAAAAAAAAAAAAAAAAAAAAACAACCACAATTAAAGATACTTAAACTTTTCCTTTGGAAACAATGCAACTGAAAGGATATTTGCCATTAATTTCAGTAGTCTGCAGTTTATTCAGTGTTTGTGTGTGTAACCCATGTGTTACAGAAACAGGATATGTAGATAGAAAACATAAAAAATAACTACACTATGAATATTCTCCACAAAAGGTAGCACTACGTGTCAATGTTTTCTTTTTACAACTATTAAGTACAACAATGAAAAACTGTTTTATAAACTGAAATGATCAATGAGAAACAGAAAGAACAGCTAATGTATTACAAAAAGGGGCTCAGCAAACGATACAATCATGGTGAGAAATATCACGTACTGCATCCTATCAAATGATTTACAGTAAGACACCTAGAAATTGATCCTTATTGAGGTCACTATGTCAAAGGTGTCAATATAGAGCTTATGGCCAAGCACCATAACTTCAAGCGATTACTTTCAACACACCTAATCATATTTAAGGCCCCGAATAACCCTGACCCTATAAATATTCAGTTACCACCGTCACGACCGAATATTCAGGTCCAGCCCTAATCTTCACAACAAAAGAATATTTTGTATTTCAGTATCCCTGCAAAGGAAGATTTAATTTTCTAACTTCTGTAAGTCTAATAAAGCTGCCTTAGTATTGTGTAAAAATCGTGATACAGTTAGAAGTTCACCGACCTTTAAGCCTCTGAGGATCTGGTAGATGAGGAACTGGACGTGGTCATCAGTTAGCTTCTGACACTTTACGATGTTGTTGAGGTCTGCACCCATTAGGTGCGTCACCAAGTACCTGCAAATCACACAACCAATCAGCCTTTACTGCTGGCGAGTCTGTCTTCCTTATTATCTGCAGCTTTGCTTAATTAAAGTTTGACACTTTTATAGATTCTCTCACTTTTGCTTATTATTGTGGTATAATTTGTGGAGCACTTTTGAGTTTGCTGTTTTTTTTTTTTTAATTAAAAACACTTATCAGTGTCAGCAATACTAATAATATTAAACATTTACAAGTTGTCTACATTACAATTATGTGTAACTAATGGCTCATGCCTAACTTGTGCATTTTAATGAAATCAAAATGGAGAAGAAACTATAATCAAAAAGAGAGAGCAGGAAAAAAAATTAGATTATTTCTCTCATCTTGTTGATAGTAAAATGTTTATAGAGCAAATGCTTTACAAGAATACAGTGCAAAGCTGTGTACAGTGTGAAGTCTCTCTATGGTATATCTGCTGGATCACAATTCATTCCATAACAAGAGACTACTTACTGGCTAGCCACTGACTCATGGGAAAGCATCCTTTCTTCCTGCACTATAAGGTCTGTTTTCAGTATGATTATGTGTTGTTTGCTGGTCACATGAAAGCCAAGTTTCACATCTTTAGCTATTGTGCAACTTCAGTATGTGCATGTGTGTGTGTCTGTGTGCATTTGTAGGTTCGTCTCACATTTCCACAAATGTGCAACATGCTGATGACGCTAGACCATGCAGAGAATTCAAGGACGCTGATTGAGTATTCTGCACGCGCAGACACACACACAGTACCCCCAGAGACTGCCAGATGGCTGTTACCATGGAGACTAGCTGTGATGTACCAAAGTGCACGTGTTCACCCTCCATTCACCTTGGTGTAACTCACCACGCTCTGGCCTCGCATGAAGTTATGAGCTGCAGTATTGCTAATTTTGCTACGGTGTTAATCATCTGCTGACATGAATGGTTCTACTGTGTTAGAAGTAAAGCTGCAGAGGCTGAGACAGAAGAGAGGCAGAGAAACAGACTGAAAGAATGAATGAGGAGAAAGCAGAGAGAGAGAAAAAACTAGGACATGAATGAGGAGGAGACAAAGAGCGACTTACACATCATTGAATTCCTGTAAGCTTGTGGCTGGTGTGAAAACATCTAATAGACCAATCACCTGAAGAGAAAAAGAAAAGGTCAGAAAGTTAGACATGATTATTTTTTAAATATTAACATACAAGCTGTCTAGTTGTGTGTCGATAACGACAACAAACTGATAATCCACAAGGTGGTTAAGGCATTTCTACAGAATTAAAGTACAAGATCATATCATCCATTTTTGAAATGTTAAAGTTTAATCTTATATAGCAAAACAAGACATCTCTTTATTCTCATACTAGCTATCTAAATTAGATAAGATGATGTACACTGGGTCATCCAAGTGCTCTTTTTTTTAGCTACTGATTTCTTCGTTCACATAAAAGAAAGTGACAAAAAACATAATGGATAATATTTCAGCAGCAAACACGGTAAGTGTTTGCTGCTGAAATATTAAGAAAATATACACTGATGACATTTTCTCAAAGAAAGCCAGGACAAAGACAAAACACATCTCAGAGAACAATCCTATTTGTGCATGTCTGCATACATGTCGACACTCTGGCAGAGAGCAAACTCTGAGTGCCAAGCCTGCCCCCGCCCCCTCCCCGCCCAGGGAGAGCCTGAGGTGGATAGGTAATGTGTGAAAACACTGGAGCAGCCCACCCACACAGGACTCAAAACCGCAGCTGATTGGTGGGCTGGAGCCACAACAAACGGCTGATTGGTCCACTCAGGCTTTCCGAAATCCAAACCTGGGGAGTCTCCTGGCAACAGCATGAGCAAAACACAGAATCCCTCTCTATCTAAACCATAGCAGGTATTAAAACACTGAGGATTTATGCATTAAAAAAGCACAGATTTGTGCTTTTCCTATTGGGAAGACTGCAACGCGGGATGAATCTTTATCAGACTGGCATTTCAATGCGGCACTAACATCTTTTATTCAGCACTGTGATATAGGCACTGATTCTGTATAATCCTACATAATCCTGGTGCTATATAAAACCTGTTTTTCAAATGAATACACTGAGGTATTTTAGCAGCAGTGCCAGTCCACTGTGCAACACTAATTCCAAAACTGCTTAAAAATGTTCAAGCTGTTCCATCAGTGAAATCAACAGGAAACGGGGGCTCTAGAAAAAGTAAAGCTGTGTAAGTGTTTGGTTCAGTGTGCACGGACTTAAATACAGCAAGTTTAAATTATGTTTTGGCATGAGCTGCTATCATATGGAACTTTTGCACAACATACAGAGGCCTGGATTTTTTTCGGTATGGTTTGGCAACCACCATGCTAAGTTCTTTTGCACATTCCTTCCTGTTAGCCTTTGATCTAAACAGATGTAGCAAGCAAAAGCTGTGTTTTGTTGTTGTTGTTGACACATTTAGATAATACTTGACCAACTCCTGCACTAATCAGTTTCTAATCAGAGAAAACAGAAGTGGCTTTAAAATGATGTCATGTTTTCACAGTCACGTTTGCATGCTCTGAGCAGCAACAATCCCAAATCAGATATTTTATTAATAACTTCCTCGCAGTTCTTTATTGGACTGACGACCTGTGTGTCGTGATGGTGTCTAGAGGTGCTGAATGATTAATGCATGAATTCCACAAGTGTGCGTAATGAGTTCTTCAAGGGAATTAAGGCATGTACAATATTGTTCATACTAAATTAAATCAACTTTCCAGAGATGGGCTTTTATTTCACAGTGATATCTGCTCTAACATTGTTCTTTAATTGCTGCTGGTGGGTTTTCCCATTTGAGACTTTCCATACTTCTACAAGCTAAAGCTGCTTCCTACCCTGGTGAGCACGTCATCTAAAACTTCACTTCACGGCAGCTGCCAGTTAATGACCCCGGAGAATCCAGTCACTCAGCAGTAACTTCTCTTATGTCTATTATTACTACATACTTATATCTACCAGCTGCAATAGCTAACAGCAAACTCTTTACAATGCACACTTCATCTCTTTTCCACGTATAAAGACCCCCAGCATCAACAGACACTTCCAGTCTTACTCACACTCATATGCAAGACTCACCAGGTGACTCGGTTCCACACAGGCACAGAACCCCATTATTTGCACTTAAGTGTGACAAATCATAGCCACTGGCATTACAAAACACAAAAATATCATTTCTGTTTGGTCAAAGTGTTAGCTGCAGGAAGCAATAGCACACAGGCACTACGAAGCGTTCGAGTTTTGTATGTGGGCAAGTGTCTGCATGTGAGGCAGCTACACACACAGACAAAATCCAAAACCAAAGCAGTGATTGTAGGAGAGCAACTAAAACCACTGTCAGGACAATTGAAGAAAAAACGGCATCAATCATAAATAGTGCAGCAATAAAATAACAATGAAAGAAGAATCTCCATAGATGATGATGGGACTGCAGTTCTAAACCTTTTTGGTGACTCATTCCTCACCAAGTAACAAAATGATTTGATCGCTTGGCAGGGGAAAACCTCCTTCAACAGGGCATGAAACCAACCACAGCTGGAGCCTGAGGTGAGCATGTGCATGTTTATGATGTCTTACGTGAATTAACAGAAGCACGGACTGTTTAACGTGTTGTTGCTATTCCATTACTAATATTTTGGTGGCACAGGCAGGAGGGATTTTACAGTCAGATGGAGGGAGTCGGTACACAGAGGGAGACTGACGTGGTAAGTCACACATCCGCCTATTTCACCAGTCGATTGTGTTCATCACAAAAGGAGTCCATGTGAGCAATAACTGGTACCTTTTGGTCCAATTTGAGCCTCAGAATTTGGACACTCTTGCAGAAATCACAAAACATCTTGAGCTTCTGCCTATTCTTATCAATATGTTTACATATTTTCTGGTTTAAATTTCCAGCATGAGCTGTGCGTGATCGCCTCACTTCATGTGGGTCTTCCAGCAAATTCCTGAGAGCAGATCTGAGAAGCAGCAATCATTATGAGCTGTAAGTGAACAAACATACAAAAAGCTTAGTGAGGTAAGCAGAGTTAAGACTGCTTCTGCAAGGGAGCACCCACTCTGCAAACCTTATGTGCAACTTCATGTCCACACAAACGTAGTCTTTTCCAAATAGCTAAACTACAGTAGAATGTAAACAGTGTATAGAGGTGGCAGGCCATTGGGAGAGATTTAAGGCTGAGGGGTGGAGGTGGAGGTGGGGGCGACTCAGGAGACTCACGTTCTCGTGCTTCATGTGTTTGAGCAGCCGCAGCTCTCTGTATGTTCTCTTTGCATGGATGATGGACTGGAAGGGTCTGGACAACTTCTTCACTGCTACCTTCAGGCAACTCTTCACATCATACGCTGAACTGGAAGAAACAATATGTGAAACAGGTGAAATGTTAATTGTTAAAAGGAAACGCATACCAGCGGGCAACTAACAACTGTCATATCAAAAGCCAAACATTTCCCTTCATTTAACTGACAATGAGATCCAACACTAGACTGTGTAGGCGGCCACATTCCAGTAAACAAAGCAAATACTTGCATAACATCGAGCTCTTGGTTTCAGTTCTTATTATACTCTTCATCCTAAGGTTGCATTGGGAACATGACTGAACCTGTTGTTGAGTATCAGCTGCACTGGGGACAGCAACACAGAGCATGAAAATCCTTGAGCTATTTACTGGAAAAGGATTTAGCAGCGCAACATGTTTGTCAGCACACACACAGCAAAATATTCTTCCTTTATATTAATGCTGTTTACATGTTCCAGGGGGTTGCTCACATAAGCGTAACCTGACCTTAAGTGTCTAGCTAAGCACATAATGTCCACAAACCCTTGACATTAGTCAATGCAAGTCTGTAACTGCAGCTCTGTTTGGAAATTTTTCAGTTTTCATTCATTCAAGAAATTCTTGCTGGCTGGCTATCGGTAGAGCCAATGCATCAAGACACCACTATGACTTTACTACATTATTGTAGTTAATTGTTTTTTAAAATCATGCATCACACAGGAACAAACACACACAAAAATGACACATAAAAAATATCTGATGATTGAATGTGTGGCCTCATTTTCTCTTTGCATAATGTTTTAATGTGCTGCATATTGAAGTTAGCAGCTGTCCGGCATCTGTTCCATGGCTGCCCAAGTAAGTGTGCATGAGTTTGCTTTGGTTCTCGTTCATCTTTCCATTCATCATGTTTCTCATTTCATTGCAGTGGCGTAACAGAATACATCATTGTCACCGCACAGCAATGCAAGAGAAAAAAAAAAGGTGCAGCAAAAAGAACACAGACAAAGAAAGTGTAGCAAACATGGACAGAGAAAAACGCTCTCCACTTATGCAAAATAGGCAGAAAAAAGCATGCTATTATAAACTGTAGAATATACTCTGAGGACACCACGAGTGGATGAAGTAGATATTGTACATCTTTCAATTAAGTAGAAGTAACAATTCCACACTGTAGAAACTGTTTCACATAAGCTTCATGCATTTATATTTTTCTACAAGGAAAATTACAAAAATGCCAAAAAGTATTCATGAAGGCTCATGTACACTTCTTGTGAGCATTTATTCTTGTGCATTAATACGACCAAACCATTAGCTAGCAGTAGTGCTTCTTTGACACCGTGTTGAGTTTGTTAATGTACTTCAATCGGACTGTGTTGGAGTTGAAGCTAATAAATATTGAACAACAGTAACTTTTAATAAAATTACTGCAATGCAGAAAAGAGACAAAACCTGAGGACCAACTGGGTTCTTACTGGGATTGGTAGCACCATGAACAGCATATGGCTGTAGTGGCAGAATATTGGCTATTGTGTTTGCACTATGATCAAACCAGAGACAGTTACACCCTACGACATCTAACATCTTGATTCAGATGGATTATCTGGGCACAACTCAATATGCAGTGCAAACACAACAAATTACTTCTGAGAGGGCCAATCACAGTTGTGGTCTCCTATATTTCTGTGTAGGTGCGCCACAAGCTACAGTGCAGTTTCAACACAGAAATATGAATAAAGCTTCATGTAGAACAGAATATACATATAGAATAATGCCTATTGTTGAAATATTATTACCGATACATCATATGTTATCATAGATCGATTCCGTTTTATACTAAACTATTGACTGTATATTTGGAAAACTCTTAAAGGAAGTAAAGTTATCAAATAAATGTAGTGGAGTAAAAAGTGCATTACATGCCTCTGAATTGTAGTGGACTACAAAGCAGCAGAAAATGAACTCAAGATATGTACAGTAACTTGAAATTGTACTCAAGTACAGAATTTGGGTAAATGCACTAGTTGATTTCCACCACTGCTGTACACGCACTGCGAGAGAGGCAGAGAGAATGAAAGAGGCAGATGGTCTTTGCCTCCTCAAGAAGCATAACGTAGCTGCATTTCCTGCATCTGTGAGGAAACACAAACCACTTACAATAAACCACATTCCTTCCAGGTCAATCACTTAAGCTGCATCACAAATGGATGATTGCAAAATCAGTTTTGAAAAAAAATCCAGGCTAGGTTTTGTGCTGACACATTTTTTTTTTTGTTTTTCACTGTAGTCTACCGATGCGGGTCAACATTTTGAAAGAGGGGTCTCTCTTTGCATTTTATCAAACTCCTTGTACAAACTGCACCACACACCAAAGGAAGGGATCAATAATCATCCATTCAAGACAAGTAAACAATCTGAACCACTGAGCCAGTCCTCAGCTGCACTGTGGCCTTTCAGTTAAAGGTCTAGAGTTTAGATCAAGTCAATATTAAGTTTTTACTGGAGGGGATGAGACTCATTTCCTCTGGACATGTTTCACAAACACATTGAACTGTTGGTCTTTACTGCCTGAGAACTCAACATTCCTGTATTTTAGTGTATAAAGCCACTATTGGTAGCCACAATAAATAATTTTGTATGACTAAAAGAGCTATGGCCATGAGTGCCACACATCCATAATAAGAACATTAAGATAAGAGGTGTGTTTTTTCCAGTAAGTCTGAGATAATCTCCCACACCCAATGTGCTCTATGGCTGGGGCTTGCAGAACAACTTTTATGTGTGTCACAACTGGGAAAACCCATATCAGTAGAGAGAGAATTGCTAAATGACAAAACAAAGACACATGGTCTTTCACACTGCTGCTAATCTGTAGGACAAACAAGATGAGTCTTTAGCATACACCACCCATTTAGTCTGTAATAAATGGAACTGCAATAACAAATGGCCATAAACTGTAGGCTGCAAAGCGAGCTGTGCTGTGAGGCCGGCTTTACAAGAAAGTAAGGAGTCAGTATGCTGACTAACAGACAAGACCGAGTGAGCAAACGGGCAAAAGTGTATTGTAAATGATTTGTTGCAATGTCTGCAGTAAGAGGCTTGTCATCAATTCAGTGTATTTCAGTGACATATTCTTGGGGAAGCTCTTCTACACCAGAGTCAGTGTATAATTTGTGCTTTTAGTAAGACTGACAGGTGCTTTAATTATGTTATTCACTACCAAGTCCTTCATGCAAATACATAAATTAGACATTTATTAGAGTCTGACAGGGTACATTTACATTGATGAACGACATATACCGCCAAATCTCAGGATATGCCTTTTCAACACTACAGCAGACTGTAAATCTAATGTAAATCACTGATCTTCAGACAAATAAACAGCATACTGGCTTTCATAAAACTCAGAAAATAATATAGTAATTTTTTTCTATCCGCTATGTAATTGGTATCAATACTTGTCGCAAAAATCAGATTTCAGAATCAGCACCATACTGACATTATTTACTCAACAGGTCTGAAACCCTTTGACAGACAACACCACCCACTCACACACAAGTCAAACAAGAATGGAAATAATAACCCACCCTGCCCAACCCTATTAGTTGACACAATAGTCAAATTCTGCACTACCCCATCTGACATTTATGTTCTGACGGGAACAGCAAAACACAGTAATCTTTAGAGGATATTTAGCTTCTCTTTCAGTGCTCATAAAAGGCTTAGTATGACTGATCTGAATTACAAAATCAACTTGAAACTCTAACGTGTCCATCTAAATTGTTTTCTGTCATTGTGAATATGACCCCAGCGAGGACACAGGGCAACAGCAATCAATACCATTTTTTAATCAGTTTTATGATTTTATGACAGGAACTAAACAGTAAGATGACTGAGTCAGTAGGACACTGTGGCCTCAAAGGCCAGTAGAACAACTGGTGAGAAGAACAAGAAGTTATGATGAGCATATTTTAGATGTTCAGCAGTAATGTGATTACTTCCACGTCCAGTTATCGTTTAGCTTCCCCCTAGCTTGGAACAAATCATCGTATGTCACTGGGCGTATCATGATGCAGTCAATGTTTGGGTATGCAAAGAATGACCTAAAGCACTGTGACACATCTGATACGATGAACATTCAACATTCAATCAATGCTGCAAGCTATATATGATGTCTGTGGTTATGTATTTATCTGACCATGTTGAAACAACCATGCCTACTGGGACCTTTGTGTAAGATAACCTGGTTCTGATATTTATGTGGTAGGAGCAATAATCTCACTATTTCCATACCCTGACTAATGATAAGTACTTAAATTATTGCAAGGCATAAGGGCACACTAATTTTTTCCAATCTGTTCTGCTAACAGAGACACAAATGAAAGTAAATCACTCAACCATGCCTCCTCCTTCATCCAGATAAACTGGCTCCTAATTCTATGTGGCCCACTAAGGTCTGCTGGGAAGTTTTTGAAGTCTGAAAAGCTACACAGGCTTTCATTTTCTGAAAGCTTAATAGATGATACAGTTTCTTTTTATCTGTTGCAGTTCAAAGATATTTCAGTGAAAGTTTGTTTCGAACATAACAGGAAAGAACGTGACTCCCAGCTTATCAACCTTACACGTTTGTTTTGATTTAACTTAGACATGTAAGCATACTGAAAACATTTAGGGATGCAAGAGTATATAGTTAATACATAATAAGATGTGTTGATTGGTCAGGCAGAAGTTTACACATTTCCTTCCTTTTATACAGACTGAAATAAAAGGGCTTATACAATTTAATTACAAGTAGTTGCATTTTATTTTTTTTAAATTACCTGAGCATTCGTCATGTCTGCACGCCAAAAAGTTTTAGGGGATCAAATCCTAATCCATAACTTTATACCAAAATGAATGGTTTTACTTTTCTGACATCACTGATGCATTCAGTCATAGACCTCACATGACCAGATGCTGGAGCTAAACTCATAAAATTGCTGGTTTCATGCTTAAGCTGAGAAGTCAGCACACGTTTTTTGAGGTTAAAACCAAGTGCGTAAGCTAGAAATGGCCAGATCATGCAATATAAAGAGTCTCATGCAACTCTTTCTTCTTCAGAAAAATGCCTAAGGCTTTCAAGGTGAAAAAAAATGCATAGCATGCTGGTGGCTGAAACCAGGAAATAAAGACGAGCAGAATCAATTACGTCAAATTATACCTTCACATTCATCTGCACTTATGTGGAAGCGTGACAGCTGTTTACCATCCACCATCATCTGGGATTGTGCTCAGAAAATACTGTTTTCAAAACCTGGCAAAAACAGTTCAAGTTGTGAATTACCGCATATTTGTAAAATGTGAACATGCAAACAAGATGTTAGGAATTACAGGAATGTTTAGTGGAAACAGGAAACCAAGGTTAAATTTGCAGATATGCAAAACTCTCTGACAGGAACCAACTTTGAAGATTTCTCTTGCAAAGAAAAGTATGTTTTTTGTGACGTATGGTGATCGTTTTCTCTCAAATTTGCATCACAATGACACATCAATAATTTTAAAAAATATATTTAGACATTTAATATTTGGCAGTAAAAATTTCACTGGCTTGTGCAAAATTTCATGCAATTTCCTAAAGGCCGGAGAGTTAATGTTGTATTTCCATCGAAACCTCAAGCACTGAGAACATTTTTTGCCATGTTTTGTACCATTATCCTTTACTGAGCTGAAAGTAGTTATTCATTTAAAATATCAACACCTCTGGGCCTGTATGGATTTCATGCTGGTTGCTGCTGAGCTGAAAACCCTACAGTGAATAACACGAGACACAGTCCATAGTGTAACCTCAGCCAGCAGCCTTCACTGTAAACTCCTTCTTTCTACACTAACCCTGGATCTACTCCAAGTCTGACATTCTTAAAAGAAAATAGAGCAAAGGTCAGAAATAAGGAGAAAACTGTACTGTTTGTTTTTTTCTTGGAATATTTTGTATGAGTGAAAGGTTGATGAGGAAAATGATTAAAAACCCCACACAGTGTGTGCTTTTCTTTTTTAAAAGACCCGTGACAGCATTGCAGCAGCAAAAAAGACTTTGCCAGCTGAGTGACTGAGAGCATGTGTCTGTCTGCCTGACCCACAGCCATGACATGCTGGAGTAGGTGTTATGAGGTTATTTATATTTTTCAGATACCTTCTTAAGGGTTTTAGATATACACTGGACCAGAATTTATTGGAAGCTATAGGAGAAGTTGACATCTCCCTGCTCTGGCTGAATATATAGTCAAATACATAGAAAACTAAAAAGGAATTTATCAAAGGAAACTTCAAAGTAGCTGCAGATGACAGCAGGATAAGACAGAAAGAGATGCAGTTGTGCAAACTGTGGAGCACCAGAGTGACTTGGGGAAAGAGAAAACCATACTGAAGCAAATTTCAAATCAAATACAGATCTTCTATGAGGACACTGTATATTCTGGTTCCTTTCAGTTTGGCACTAGTGGATCTAATTCAGTGTCTTAAGGACAAATTCAGGTCATGCTTTGCCCACCATTCCCTGCAAAAATAAATACAAATAAATAAAACCTTGAACATTCATGTATCTCAATAGCTGACAACTGTTTACTCTGCTCATCTTAGCACTTTGAAACTGCCGCTAAAGCTCTACCACTTAGACTTTTTATATCACACTGAACTTTTACTGTGTCTTTTGTATTCCTTGTTAGATGCTAAACTGCATTTCTTTATCTTAGTATTTGCAGAGGTTCGGTTGTGCAAACTATGGAGCACCAGAGTGACTTGGGGAAAGATGAAACCACTTTCAAGCAAATTTAAAATCAAATACACATCTTCTATGGAGGACACTATATATTAGTGCCATTCATTTGGCACTGGTGGGTCAATTTAATGTCTTGTGTCAAATGTAGGGCATGCTTCACCCATCATTCACAGGAACATTTTTTTAACCCTTTGATATTCATATAGTTTGCATGCTGACCTACATTGTTTACACAGTTACATTGCACTGAACTTTTGCTGTGTCTTTTGTATTTCTTGTTAGAAGCTAAACTACATTTCTTTATTTTAGAATTTGCAGAGTCAGTTGCCCAAACTGTGGAGCACCAGGGTGACTTGGGGAAAGATGAAACCACTTTCAAGCGAATTTAAAATTAAATACAGCTCTTCTATGAGTGCACTGTATATTCTGGTGCCTTTTATTTGGCATTGGTGGTTCCATGCCTAGATAGTGTCTTAAAATCAGGTCATGCTTTACCAATCACTAACTGCAAAACACACACGCCCAATAGCTGAAGATGTGAAAGTGGGGTCAAAATGAACTGTGACGTTATAATTACAGTACGTTGCGTTGAAGGCGTCACCAGCTGAGGCCACTACCTAACCTCGGGACCGTGAGTCATGTGTGCACCACAACGGGAGAAAGGATGACATCATTCTAGAGTCATCATCATCCTCATCGTGGTCGGATGGGCTCCTGTAGAAAGCTCTCACTGTGCACGAGGGGGGCCTACTTTCCGAAAAACCACGTGACCTTCTGGTACTCTGCAGGCTGCACCCAACTGGAAAATGCATAATGTATGCAATATGCGGATGCGTAAAAAAAAAGTGCCAGGGAGGAACACAATACTGTTCCAGTGGAAGGGGAGTGTTCGTTTGACGAGGTGTTTGGTAAAACACCGTCACTGTGTAATTAGAATCTGATGAGGAGGTACAGCTCCACTGACATGATGCAAGCAGAGACATGCCACCGACCAGCCTTCCTCATCAGATAAACAGAAACCAGCTCGTCTGCAGCGTTAAACACCAGTTAAACTTCACCCTTGACGCGCCGATTACTGGAAACTAGACGCACGCACAGGTGTTTAGCAAAGTAAAAAAAAAAAAGTGCACAAAAACAATCCCCACCCGCCTAAATAATTAAACCACACTGGAGAGTGCGCGGTGTGCCATCGCACTATAAACAAAAGGCACATTTCCTCCACGGGTGGTGCAGCCTGATAAGCAACCCGGGGAGAGGCAGCTCTGACGGGCCTCCGTGGGTGGTGGGAACCCGCTCGGCCGTTGTGCAATCGCGCTTTCGAAAGAACTCTGCAACAACTACTCACCATACGGATCCGTAAGCGCCGGAGCCGACGGGAGCTAAGCTCTGGTACCGCTCCGGAACCTCCCACACGGTTTTGTTGAGCTCCTGTCGGTAGAAAGTGGGTCTCTCCTTCTGCGACATTCCTGCGGATTCACCAGCCCCGCAGTGACAAAACAAGCCAGCGGAAACTTCTGCCCTCTCTCCTCCCCGTGTGGCACGACGTGGTGTGCTGCTGCTGCTGCTGCCTCTCCAATAAAACTCAAAAACCGAAGACGGGGCCGTGAAGCGAGCAAAAACTTAAACCGCCCAGTCGTGCAGATTCGTTGCAGTTGTGCAGGGAAAGAAAAGACAGAAACGTCCTCCTCTCCGTGCACGGCGGAGCGCCCCGGAGACAACTTCCCGCAGAAAAAGGCGCTGGGGTCAGGAAGCTCAGTCTGGCTCTCGCTGGATTTTTCGCCCTCTTCTGTTCTAGCTTTGCTGGGCGCGCGGAAACACGGACGCGCACGTCGCTTCGTTACTGCGCGCTCCTGGAATTAAGCAGTTTCTCGCGAGAAATCAGTCGCTGTTGGGAAAACAGGGGATATCCCGTCCCAACCGTGGACACGAGTGGGAATCTCCCTCTGTCGACCGCCGAACATACTTCCCCTGGTAAAATGTATATCAGATGCAACGATTCTATGTCAGTAATCTCGTCACGACTGAAAAAAACAGCATGCATTTATATCTAAACCAAAAAATGTCCATACTGTCAATTATAGACTTCAATAGAGTTTTATTGCCATTTACACGGGTACATTACAGGTACACTTGAATTCTTAGTGCGTTTTCTCAACCCTGCGTTATATGTAGAAAAAAGTATACATAAAGAATAAAATAAGTACACAATATAAAGAAGCACCCTGTATAAAAATGTTTTTAAAAAAATATACTGTGACCATAAGGGAAAAAATTGGAGATCAAAATGGGTATTTAAAAATACATAAAAGATTCTATTCAACATTACAAAAGTAACTGTGCAAGAAATCTATGTAAAAATGCATCTTAAAAGAGCATTTCCTATTTCAGTGACAGAAATATTGCACGGATGCTGACCAAACTGTCAAAAATAAAGACTGTTCATGGTTATTTTTTATACTGTGATTTCACTGGCAACCCAGATTCTGTCTGAGAAGATATTTTAAAAATATTATATGTAAATATATTAATTCATTTGTATTGCCAGGTATCAATTTGAGCATTTTTATTTAGCTGGCACACTTGTATTACTTAGTCTTTTTTGTTTATATACTTATTGTGTGCATACTAACCTGTTCTGTCTGTTAAGACTGTATCATCCTGTATATACTCATACTACATTAATTTACTATATATATATATATATATATATATATATATATATAAAAGCACATTCTTACTGCCCTTAAAGATATTCCATTTAGACATTTTACACTGCAGAACCGCATTTCATTGTGTTAGTGTTTGTACTCTGTGCAATGATGATAAAATTGAATCTAATCATCTGCTACTAACATTATTTACCTGTGATTACTAAAACACAGTGATGAACTTTTTCATGCTTATCAACACATAAGATCTTTAATATCTAAGTTAAATATTTCTAACTGATTGGACTAATGCAGTATTTAGCCATTTGTTACGGCACACACCTCATTCAGATGACTGGTGCCAAAGGAAAGGAATATTTAAAAACAAAGATTCAATTCAACATTACAAAATTAACTTTGTGCAAGAAATCTGTGTAAAAATGCATCTTAAAAGAGCCTTTCCTATTTCAGTGACAGAAGTATTGCATGGATGTTGACCAAATTGTCAGAAATGAAGACTGTTCAAGGTTATCCTTGGAGTGAAGACAGCGGACACCCTGGACAGGTCACCAGTCTATCTCAGGGCTACACATAGAGACAAACAATCACTCTGAAGGTCACCTACAGACAATTTAGAGTTACCAATTGACCTCAGCATGTTTTTAGACTGTGGAGGGAAGCTGGAGAACCCGGAGAAAACACACGCATGCACAGGGAGAACATGCAGACTCCATGCAGAAAGATTGCGGGCCCAAGCCGTTACACAAACCAGGGATCTTCTAGCTGCAAGGCAATGGTGCTAACCAGCAATCCACTGTGCAGCCCGAGACTATTCATTCCTATAATTAGAATTTGCACAGTTTGCACTAAACTCTTGGTTCACTTAAACATACTCTCAAACACATCGATACCCTGATACAGTAGCTAAATGTTGATTTGCCCGTCTTTAACCTAGTTAAATGTATGTGTGTTCTTTGTGTTAGTACTTTGACAACAGATTCAACTTCCCAGTATGTGTAGGCCTAGGCACACTTGGACAGTAAAGTTGATTCTGAAATAAAAATTACACATCTTTGTTTTTGTGGAACAAACATTTACATGCCATAGCAGGAAAAGCGCTGGTGTATATGTTATAAAATGTATGATAGCAAATTTGATTTAGCTACTTCTGCTTCAAGGTACTGGTACTAAGAATGCTGACTCACTGACACTCATAACTTACTTGAATACACTGATCCAGCATAAGCATTACTCATAATACCTGTGCTTTTCCTGTTCAACAAGTGAACATGTCAGCTGTTTAAAAAAAAAAAAAAAAAATCAAACAATGACACAGAAACATACGAGAGCGCAGATACAAATCAAAGCACTTAATGTCCCTCGGAGTACAGTTAATATTACACATTTACTTAGATAATTCCTTATCAAGTGCAGCTTTAAATCTGAAGTTTTTTTTCCAAAAATTGAGAATGTCTGTGACAGGAGCTACCAAAAGGCTGATGGCACATGTAAAGACTGTTCAATGTTTATTGGGTGAGATGAAAGAAAACTGGACTGTAGACTAGTTGCTGCTTGTCAGAGAAATAGATTCACATCTCAGGTGGTTATCAGAGACCATGTGGGAGAATGAAAAAAAGAAAGTGAAAGAAAGTTTCATGATCTGACAAAACTAAATTACGCTACAAGCTACAAAACCCACCCCGTGATGCATGCTGAGGGCAGAGTGGTGCTTTTGGTACTTCACTGGGGGTTTTCTGCAGCAGACTTTGGAGGGCTTGAGGGGTGAAAAGGAAATCAGTTCAGTTCTGGAGGGAACACTGAGACGGTATGAGAGATGAATGATGCTGTCACAAGGCAATAATCCAAAACATGAAGATAAAGCTTGTACCTGCTCAGCAACAGCCGAAATCAGTGGCCCAATTCACTTATTATTGCAGGCATTGATACCTGCTAATGTCTTAACAAAGCTCAATCAGCACTTTCCAGATGTGCAAAGCTGACCCATACCCATTCACACACAACCTCCTAGGCTTGTATTTAAATTTAGCTGGATAGTGTATTTATTATATTCTTCTGGTCATCTACTGTGATTCATAGCTACAATTTAATAAAATATAGCTACCGAATTTAAACGTTGACATTTGTTTTGAAAAGACAACCAACACAGAAATTGTATGATCAACATTTTACTCAAAATTGCATTGCATCCCCTCCAAAAACAATTTCTTGTTGTAACAATACAAATAAGGTGGCAGAAATAAAGTCAGAATGACAGCATATAACTAAAACGGCATGAGAGGCACCATCCCTATTTGGCTTTGCTTTTAAATCTTCGGGCACGTTTGATACAGCTATCCAATTCTCACAAATTGTTGATATCGCGCCTCTGGTAGTTATTACTCCTCTCTGTGAAACTACAATTTTGATAGAACTTTGACTCCTAAGTGAACTGCAGTCCAATTTGTGACATTAAAACATGTAATCCAGGACACAATAAGATGACAAAGTATATACAACATACACCTGTGCAAAATGTGTATTTCAAACCTAAAAAAAAGTTAAAAAGATGCCAGATAGCACTGTTAAGAAAAGAGATCCAAAAAAGCAAAATATAGTGTACATGAGGACATCTTTATATATTAGCTTTGTTTATCTTGCCCTCCACCACTGACAGAAGAAGTGATACAGAAAAAAAACAGCATAGCTGGGAGCGAACAGAATTGATCATTTTCAGTTGGATCACATATAACTTCTAGCAAATCTCTATTGGTATTATTTTTTCCAAATATATACATCTAGGCTAATTTTAAGTTGTATACAGATATAAGGTATAATGCACACACCGCCCTTCGATCTTCGGCATCCTTCAATATAAATAATGATGTGGTGTGGATGTAGACAACAAACAGTATTACCCAATAACAGAAAGATACCATGTGCATCAACAGGCTCTCTCTGTAAAAACTCTGGAATAGATTCACAATACCCTTCATGGCTGTAGTGCACACCTATTATTAAGGGAGGAGTTATGTACCCAGTCATCAGAAGGGGGCAGCACTGGCTTGACTTTCATATGGGTCCACAGGCTCAGTGGGGTTTCATCTGTCATATAATCCAAGAGGTGTTCCACAACAAGGATTGATACATGACCACGAGAGATGAGTCCATCCCCGGCCTGCACCCGCTCAGTTCTTTCCAGTCCAGTCCGACTATCATTTCAAGAAGACGACGTAGAAGGCCATGACCAAGCAGGAAAGTGCCACGGCAATGTGAAGCCTCGTCCCGATTACTGCAGCTGAGAATGAGAAACAGGACGAGCAAAGAAAGTTGCAGGTCAACTATGAACACAGAAAGCATATAAAAGGGAAGCACGACAACATTGTAAACAAATGTCTGTTATTTAGGTGCTAGTGTGATGTGCTATAACAACTCTTCTCAAAAGATAGAAAAAGTATCGTGCAGTTTCATCTGCACATTTCTGTTGTTCTGTACTCTAAACTATTAGGTTAGAAATAAAGACATGAATAAAGGAAAAGTTCACATCTATATTCTGTAAAGAGTGTTGAACTTGTTGTCCTTTTGTAGCAAGAAATACATATCTCTAAGTATATGGACAAGGAAACCAAGGAGGATATTCTCAAGTTTGGGCAGTTGGGCAACAGACATGAATATTTTTATTCAAAATATCTATGCATGTTGTGTCAGGTACATTTTAACAAATTCAATTGTATAATTGTCTATTTTCGGCAAATCCAATACTTTCAGTATCTGAAAAATCAAGGTACTTCATCAGGCTGATTGAAAGAAAGATCCTGCCAATAAAATAGTGAAGTTCTCTTTGTTTGGCAAAATTGTCTATAATGAGATACTACAATCAGAAACAGCTAAATTGTCATTACCAGATGATAAGGTTTTTGACATTGGTCCACAACTTATTTTGTGAAGCCCAATTCTACTCAGTTATGGATTTGTTTAACTTCTGCTGTGCTGTAGTGAAGCACAAACAACACATAATGTGTTAACATGAGGCTTCAGGCTGCTAACATTAGACATTTAAAATGTGCAGTGGCTGAACAGTTCATCGATTTCAAATCTGAACTGTAATACAAAAAGGGTGCAATTCAGGATATTTGAGGTGTGACTATTAAATAATGACACTAATGCTGTAATTCAGTTTAATTTATTTAAACAGACTAAAATTATCAGGGATAGCTGGGTTTATAAATTCATGCTGTTCTCCTTGTGTGACAGTCAGACTTTTCCTGATGTCTTATGTAGTAATAAATTATTACATTCTTAAAACATATTACACAGTGAATATTAAACTGAAACTTAACTTAAATCAAATCACAATCACAGTGTCAAAAAATTGTAATTTTCCCCGAATTGTTCTGCCCTCTTACTCTAGTGTCCACTCAACAGGAACAGGTTATGTACACATTACAGGTGTGTGCTGTGCCATCACATTACTATGTGCATACTCACCTTTGTAGAAGACACCCCACACTCCTTTCTTCTCTGACAGCAGCCAGCTGTTGAGGCGAGGCACCTTTTTGAGGTATGCACAAGTGCAGATAAACAGCAGCCCAAACACCAGGATGCCATCGAAAGAGTACACTGTGGTAGAAGAGAAAGACAATATCATAGTCTGGGTTGAGAGGTAGTTATGTACAGCTTATTAAGCTTTTTAAAACAGTGCAATGCAATTGCATTAGTTATACAGAATTATTCAAAAGCAGAAAAGAGCATTAACCCATTCTTGCTATGGTGTGGCACAGGTTCATATCTATTAGATGTAAAATGACTGTCAAGACACTTTCATAACACGAATGGTGGTTTTAATAAAGCCATGTACCCACATCTTCATTTTTACTGTAATATCTCTAACAAAATTCATGCAATTGGAGAGTAGATTTAGTTTCAATGAACCATCTTAACAACCTGTCACCTAATTATTTATTAATATTAGTGTTCTAACGTCTAGTTAAGCGACAAATGTGAATGCTAGTTTTGTTTTAAGTCTGACATTTTGTGCATTATCTAAAGTAATTGAAATAGCACCATATACACTGTGTCCTGTGGTGGACTTTCCCTTTTATCTGCATGGTCGCGCTGTGTTGTTGACCCTGGCTAGTAATGAGTTTCATGCTGTTGCAGCAACACAACTGAACAGTAGAGAGCGAGAGCAGAAGAAAAATGCATACATTACTTGACTAATTTGTACTATCAAGCTTTTTGTTTAGTGAAATGTGGTCCAACTGGATATCCTCATTTTTTTTAGCTTTAGCCACCGATATACCAGTTAAAGCTAGTTAGCAAAGTGCCTTGTAGCCAGACAATAACACGACGTACAAGGCGTTTCACACGAAACACGGCAAGCCTAGCAACGAATCTGCAATTGTAACACATAAGCGAAACAATACAGTTAAAATGAATCCGGAGTTTGTTTAGGTGCTAACAGACTGACAGTACTATTCAGGGCCACGTCTACAGCTAACCTAGCTTCAACTTGCTTTCCCTCCCAGAAGTCGCCTAACTTCTCCGTTCTGCTGCCGTCGGCTAGATGTTTAATACAGTAAACCTACCATTTGTCATATTCGCAGCTTGCTCTTTGACGATGTTATATGACTGTTTTTCCTCTGAATTAGAAATCCATCATATGTTTTAAAGTGGATATATGATGCAGTCTGCTTCGATTCGCAATCACTCGGTTGACATTTCCGTTTCCCTGCTTACACTCTTCTTCTACGGTTTATGTTTGTTGTCGTCCAGCTGACGTCACTGCCACCTACTGGACCTTTAGACACAGCGCTCCCTGTTTGTACCATAGATTGTGTAAGAATTATTTCAAGTAAATTTGCACAATCAACAATATTATAGGGTCTTAACCTAAATTTTAACTTAGGTTTATTTATGTCTACATAATATTTTCAAGTGTTGACATCAATATTTAAATCTTTCAGACTGATTTGCATAATTAATAATACTGCAACAGGACTTTAACCTAAATATTTTTATTGAGTCTGGAAATTTACATAATAAACCAATATTGTGGGGTCTCAATTTTAATATTAAAATTTGTTGAGTAAATTTGTAATGCACATCTTATTGCTCCACTGAAAAGGCGCTTTCTTTCAGATGTGTTATATAGTGAAATGATTCAACAGCAACAAAACGAAGAAAAGCTCAAAACTGACAGTGTTCATGAACATTATCATTAACGGATGGACAATCTTGTATATGAAAACTGATAAGTTATTAGCAATGAAATAAACTTAAATGTGGATAAGGAATACTCTTCCTTCCCTTAGTGTGTGTGATAACAAACGGCTCTAACAAGCAGAGACACAAAAGCTACAAAATTTGTTTTGTTATCAGGTTGCATTATCCTAATCGTTATATCACATTAGTCTAATCTGTGCATATGCTGCTACAGCTGCTCTGAGACAATAGGAGTTTCTCTCCCAGAGGGAACAAGGGTGGAACAAAGGGTCGTAAGACAGTTAATGAGATTTGATCAGGACAAGTGAGGCACACCTGCTCTGATCAGCCTCACTGTCACTGCAGCTCACTGAGCAGCCGGACAGCAACACCGAGCCTCTTCTCCTTCTACACTGGGGTCTGTAGAAACAGACTATAACACTTGATCTTCAGCAACTCTTTTTTCAGCAATGCGTCTCTACCAGAGCACTCAGGTAAGATTGTTTTTAATACTTTTGTACTATTAGGCATTTGTGAATGCTTATGCTGCATGCAGAAAATAAGTATTTCTTTAATTAATAAGAAAGAGGAAAATAGATTTGAATTGTCTGTGCGTCTGTTTGAACAACAGATAAATTAAAGTCTGCTTTGGACTCAGAATGGAAGATGCACATTGGAAAAAAGAGTTTAACTTACACTGAACTTAACTAACTTTGCAAAAATCCTCAACGTGTATTCATTTGTTTTATTATTGTATAAGAAAATCCTGAAAAAGCAAAGCAATTGTTTTTAACTGAAATAACTCTGAATGTGCCTGTGACATGCTCAGTGAGAAACTAATCTGCTGTATTTTGTCACTGGTTCAAACCACAGACCACATAGATGACAATGAAGAGTTTCATATTCATTTTACTTTATTAATTTATTTTCGATACCAAGAAGTAAAGTGAGCTTTTGTATGCTGGGCTAAGGAAAAGTGTCACACATTCCTTTTATTTTGCAATGCTAGTTTCCATGAGATGGATAAGATGAAGAGAAATTAACCCTATCTTTAATTACAGAACATGCTGAATATGTATTTGAGTAATACATTTACAGTTGATAGTATTTATCAGTAGATGTATTGTTTAACATAATGTACAGCAAATTCAAGGAGTAAAACCCGTTACTGTGTCAGTCTGTAGAATGTACTAATTACTTTGCACTCTGTTAGGATGTGAGCATTTTGTATGATAATCCCCATATTTATTTAGAAAGTTTACTTTGAATGTTCACATATTCTGATAGATGACAGAATTGTCTGTGTAGATTTGCATGCTTAAACCTTTATTTTTGCCTATTATGCAAAAGAAACGACTCGCTGACTCCTGCTCTTCTTTCAGGCATCACAAAAAACAATCCTTCGAAACAAAAGCGGTAAGACACAATCAAGACGAGTTATGTTGCCTCTGTGAGACAAATGCAGGATTTTCACATGTTGTGAGAAATTGTAGCACAACACAAAAAAAAAGCATTCTAACATTAAATTTTAGTTTCTGAACATCTTGCTCCAAACAGCGGTTCTGTTACTGTGACACACTGGACTGAACTCTCTGGCTTGTATTCATGTGTATCAGACAGACATCAGTGCTGGATGCTGCCACCGCACCAGGTGATTGAAAATCAAGAACAGGAGGATGATGACCTCATCAAACCTAGAAAGCTTCCAAATCCCATCCTGGCTTCTCACCAACACAGAGCTCTTCATCAAGAGCTGTTATTCTGCCACAGACGGTGAGAAAACACTGAGCCTGTACCTGTTATCCTATGATCAAGTCACATATGCAGCAGGTACACGCTGTTCCATGAACACACAAAGCTGACATCAGTCAGCAAAGAAAATATACTCGAAGTTGCCCTATTTTGGTCGTCTGTTTGACTGCAAAACTTTGAGTTTTTTGAGGACAGTTTCTTGGTTAATGTGTGGTAAATGCAGGTTAGAGCAATCAGACAGTAGATGTAGTTCTCCAGGTGAGCATTTTAGCAGCCCCCCTCCTCCACCAGAGAATCCTCTTAGGCTTTCTCAGTCCATCTGACCAGGTCGGTGGCTGTGGATCACCAATATACTTAGTGTTTAACGGTGACTGAGTCAAAAGTGCAGCACCTTATTAAAGATCACTGCTGATCTCTCAACAGGGGGCAAGTACTGTCACTCTCCTATCTGAGAAAGCAAAAATAATGTTTAGATCTACAATCATTTGTTAGCATGAAGAAGAAAACATTCAGTACAAATAAGATGGCATGATAGCATCAGATATCCAGTTGCTTTGCTATAAAATACACAGTCTACTGTCTATTCTTGTGCTGAAATAATCTACAATAAATTTGGTGCATTAATTACGTGGCACTCGAGTTAAAAAGTTTTATTGTACTTTTGACTGATAATCTTAAGGTAGAGATTCAAATTTCTATCCATATTGTATTGTATCCTCAGAGGTGTACTGCCTAGAAGAAAGCCAGAGCTGCAGTGTGTGCTGGAACACAAACAGAGAGAACAACGCAAACAAAGGGAGGTGGCTATCCACCCTCCCTCCGACTTGGAGGTGAAGCTACGTACGAGGCTGCAGAGGCTACAAGTGGTAAGAATGTTAGCTAAGAAAACCACACAGCCTATGAGCTTCAATATATTCCCTAACTTGTTAAATTGGGTGTTTCCTGTCTTGCAGTATGAGCTGGAGGAACAGAAGAGGAGCGAAAGTCTGAAGAATGTGCCAGAGTTTGTTTTTGTGAGACAAACCTTGAAGCACAACCCAAACTCTTCCTAATGACGACCACAGCAACGGGACAAATAAAAAATGTCATTTTAAAGGAATATCATCTTTGACTGGCAGCTGTATATAGTCAGATTGGAAAATCTAAATTCAGCAGTCTTATCTTGACAATAATGTCTAAGTATAATGACATTTGGAGCTGTACAGTCCTTTACAATCTACAACTGCGGAGCCAAGTGCATTTTTTACTCCATGTTTCTGGGAAAGAGCTTTAAAGCCAGCACAGACAGTAGGAATTATTACAGCAACCAAAACCTATTTTCACGTACATATGGGCACATCAGTAGTGTCTTAAGAGCAAACTTTATGCTTTTACGGTTTTCCCCTTTTTCTATGCATGAAAAAGGTCTGTGAACTTACAAAGCCTAGGTCCATATCAAAGGGAGGTATTCTCTATCACACAAAACACTGCTCCCTACCTGCTTCAAACAAAGTCCAGGCTTTTCTTCTATTATGCATCTATGTCAGCAGGTAGCACATTTGCATAACACCAGCCTGGTGGCTAGTTTGCCAGGCCCCGGCAAACTAGCCACCAGGTTTAGAGCTGTCCTGCTGTCAAATCATCAAGTGCTTGAAGGGCTCCGATGCAGATTTCCGATCCTATTATGCACCTGTAAGCCCAAATTGAAATGTTTTTAACAGCAGTTTCTAAGCAATGTGCGGTTGTAATAGTGTCCCATTCCTCCTTTTTATACAATTTAATGTCCTTATAAATGCACACACTCAAATTGCATGCTGCCAATTAAGCCTATGAAGACTTGGTGCTTAGTCCTTTGGGTGTGGTTGGGCCATATCTGGGGTTGCGATACCTAACTAAAGTTACCTCGCTTCTGGCCATATCAGAGCCGACTGGGCTTTTCAGGAAGGTATCCTTAAAAAAGGAGCTAAAATAGAGCATTTTAAACAGTGGTAGAAGCAGTTCAGCCATGTGATTGAAAATAATGTTTTGTTTTTTTTTAACATTCAAGCATGTAATTCTATAATTGTAGATTCTGAAAACAAAATTCTAAAACTTGAAAATGTGCATAATGTGGCATCTTTAAGACAGATTGTGACAAAAATTTCAAACAATATTTTATCCAAAATTTGGGCTGGATAAAGACTTTCAGGTAAATATAATGGTTATAGAAAGTAGCATTTTGTAATAGTAATTCTGCCTTTTGTAGATAGCTTTACATTATATGTGCATTTTGCAATGAAATATCCTTTAAAATAATTACCAGGTGACAAGAATACATTTAAAATATTTAATAAAACATCCAGGGTGGCAGACCAGGTATGTAAAAACAATCACAGAAACTTAAGTTGCATTGAACCAGAATCTGATATAGACAACAGTGAGATAAGATTCATGTCATTATCCACAAAAAAACTCTTTTTGTAGCAATCCTCGATTATTTAGCGCTCCACCATATCGTGCCCTTTAATCAATGCTGTTGCACAAATTTCACAAGTTTTGGGACATGGCTGGGGATGAATTTGGGTTGGAGAGCCTCAACATCAAAGAAAACAAATCATCAATGAATAATGATTGAGGGAATTCAAAATTAGTTTTCTCGCTTGAAAAAAGTGACCAAGTGCCAGCTGGTAGTGTATATCAAGTTTCTCATTATGTTGCGTGCTGCAACATTCACAATTAACTTGATATCTCTGTAAAGTAAATGTTCTGACCTCAAATTTAAAGTGTGGCTGTTGTATTGGAAATACGAGAACCATAAAGCCTCGTCGCATAGGTTCCAGTAAAAGGAATAAGAAGGCCTGTTAAATAATACACATTCAACCGTTTTCTCCATCACATTCTTTGCGCCTCCAAACATTTGAAACCTTGCACACCACTAAATGTAAACAAAAGGGTTGCATTTAAAAAGTCAACATTTCTTGTCCATTAATTCTGTGAATTAGACAAATTTCATCCAACATGTATATAAATACAAACTGTACCCACCAGCAGCAACCACTATACTGTACACACTTAATACCAGTGTCTTGTGTTTGCTGCAGAATAAATTAACAATAAATAAAATAGAAAAAAAAATACTTTCACAAAAATAGTGTAGACATCATGGCAAGGGTTAGAGTCTCCCATCTGCGGTTCCCCTGTACTATCTACAACACTGAAATAAGCTAAAAACATATCGCATAGTGTTGGAAAACATTTAGCAGGAGGTACAGCAGATTAAGTATAGAGGAGAGAAGTAGGCCACCAAAGTGGTAAACCAATGACTGAGGAGAGCAGCGATAGCAAGGCGAACGGAGCTCATGGGTCAAAAACGAAGTAGGACTGAAGCTGACTTGCAATTCAAGAGTTGAGGGGTAATATTTCTTGGTCATGTCTCTGTTATACAACTTCAAGTTGTAAAATTGGTACTTGACATCATAATAAAAGCTGGGTTTGTAACCATATCTTCCATAATGTTTTTATACCCAATTGAGCCAGGTCTAGAATAAGAGGAAAAAATGTACTTGGACTTCTTAGTCTAGACCTCAAACATTCTGTTTCACATATGTGAAAATGGGCTTCTATTTACAAACTAAAAAAAGGCAATTTCATGGCTTTTTCTCCCTGCAAACCAAATGCGACAACATCTAGCTCACAATTTGCTACTATAACTTGCAAAACCCCAACTAAATGAACATGACACTTTTTAAGACTTCCTAAAATTTTAAAGTATGTGGAAAGAATTTGCACATAAGGCAACTTCTGCTGCTTTAACCGAGAAGAACATGAAATTGCTCCCTTTTTTGTCTACACAAATGTAACAATGGCTTTAAAAAAATGTAAATGTGATTTTTGACAATATTAAAGCTTTTTCTATAATGTCTAATACCAGTTACACAACTTAAAATGCTTTAACAATGGAGATTTGGTGGGAAAAAATAGATCCTACAACATTCCTGACTCGGACAACATGAATATATAAGATGAATGCAACCTTCAGCCTTGTTGAAAAAGAAAATAATTATGGAATCCCATCTTTTCTTTGGCAGCACTGTGAGGGTGGCACACTCCAGTCATACACATAGGACAATCGCAGCTTGACTTCCTCCTTGCAGAGCCTGCCGTCGCGCTGCAGCGTCTGATGTTTCTCCAACATGTCCTCCAAACTCTGCTTATGTGTCACCAAGTATTTGTTGTTGCAACCACGCGATTTATATTCTGTGTCAAAGCGTGGGTCATGTGTCCGCCGAACGTCTACTGGTGCCAGCCAAGCGCCCAGTGACACATCCTCACTCTGCCACGTCTTGAAGTAGCCTGCATTAAGATGCACGTACTGTACTAGGTCCGCTGAGAGGATGTAGCCGCCACCCAGTGCATAGGGCAGGTAGTAGTCACAGAGCTCCCAGGAGCTTTCGCGCCACTTCCCAGCTGCTTTCACTCGACCTCTCCCTGAGAAGAAGCCCCAGTACAACCGGCTGGGCTCTTTCGCTTTCAGCTCCTCTTTCAGGAGGTCCAAGCGAGCAAATGTGTCGTCATCTGCTTTCAGGACAAACTTGAACTCTACATTCTGGTCCAGCCAGGAGTACATGTGCAACAGCTTGAGTGTTAAGTTCTCATAGGAATCTCGCAAATCAGGCAGTAAGAGCAAGTCCTTGTGCCGCCCCTGTTCTGTGTTAAGATTCTGAAGGTCCTCGCTGGAAAGACCCTGAGTTCCTACAACAAACATAGCCAAAACATCAGAGTCCCGCTTGGCAAGCCAGGTGCTGCGGATAATACTCCTGCGTTCTGTGTACTTAGGCCCTGTTGTGACGAGGACCACGAGGAAGGCAGACAGGTCTTTGGACATGGACGGGGGATTATGCTGCTCTGGATGGGACTGCAAAGCATTGGGTCGGGGGGCCAGGCCTGGAGGATCCGGGTGACCCTGTTTCAGGGTTTCTGACGTACATTTGGCCAAAAAGACGAGGACAACAGCAAAACTGCTAACAGTGCCGATGACCAAAGCTGTCTTGTGACGGCACACCAGGCGGAACAGATTCATGGTGCTGAGTCTGGGGTGAAAAACACAAAAGTCAATCTGTCAGTTTTTATCATGAAACCTCCCAAATTACACTTTGAACACTACAGAAAGCATGCAGCAGATAGCTGAAAGGGAACAAGGAAACGGTTTGACTTACACATATCAAGTAAGCACTGTGTTTATCTCAGTTTCTAAATAAATGAAAGACTGTGCTGTTGATAATGCACAGAACTATATATTTACTTTTTTACGTTTTTGTTACTTCGGTGTGTTGTTTGTCTTTATCACAACACAAGAACATTTATGAGCATGAAAGATTTTCTAACAAACGAGTAAAAATGGCATTAAAATTATGGCTGCACAAGAGTTTCCAGTTTTAGTCCGAAGGTTCCTATTTTTGCTTTGGACAACGGTGGCTATCAAGCAAAATAGCAAAGTAACCTCGGCTCAATTGAATACCCGTGATTTTGTAGCACCGCCTGCTAGCAAAGCTTAGAGCTGAACTGCACACCGTGTATACGTGTCACAATAATGTTGTAAGCATTCATGGAAGAGGATTTGTTATTTACCTTAGCTTATTGCAAAGTACCTGTCCAGTGAGATAAAGAGCCAGCGGGGCCACAGATAGCAGCTTTGCAGAGCTAGCGTTAGCTACCGACATAAGACCATCTGCGCACTTTGAAAACTCACTCCGCTGGATGCAGACACACACAGCTGGATCATATTGGTCCACACAGGAGGCGGAAACCTGCAGGTTTATCGGGTTCAGAGAGGCAGGTTATAATAAGCAGGTTAAATGGTTCGCTGGTGGATCCTCAGCTGGTATCAGTGTTTTCATTTTTAGCCTCCGAGTGTAAACCGATTCAGTTCTGGGTGACGAAGAGGAAACGGAAACGAAGTCCCCGACAGAAGGGAGTTAAAATGACACAAGAGAAGAAACAAAAAAGACACATTCACGGGGACAGTTTTTTTTTTTTTTATTTCATTTTAATAATTGTTTTTACAATAAACTTACACATAGCATAACAATTTGGACATTTTGCCAAGAACGGATATGACAACATTGTATACATATATCAAATAACAGGGCTATGAGAACTACATGATATATTGGTGTAAATTTGACATGTGTGATAGCGAAACAACATACAGTCTGTGGAGCAGGAGAATGAAACGAATGGATAGAACGGCTGCTGGTTGGAGCATGCGCAGTAGGTATTTTGGAGACTGTCAATAACTAAGAGAAATACCTCTTGTAATATTGTTTGCTTCAAAATAAAAGCATTGAAGTAGCTTGGGGAACAAAAATCACAAGTCAAAGAAGTTATGTTTTGACGAAGCAAAAATATATATCCAACATGCAAGTGGCTTTCTTTTCTGACTGAAAAGAAAAGTTGCACATTTCATCCTTATTGTAATGGTTAGAAAATGGTTCAATTTAGCCAATTGTGCACAAGTTATAACTGTTCAGTTGGTGAGAAATTCTCAACCACTGAGTTAATCCACACATTATGAGTAGTGATGGTCCTCTGATACCCGAGGCTTCGACACATGCGCTGTAGCTCATGAAGCAAACGTATCGAGCCACTGTGCCGAGGCGTGGTTTGGTCACGTGACTCGTGACGTTTGAATCACTTCAGTGACGTTTGAAGCACTCAACTGCTTCGAATCACCTGATTGGTTCGGTTTGTTATGTGAATCACTCAGCGGGATCGAGTGTTCCGGGATAGGAGATCCCTATTTAGTGTTGTTCATTTGAATTGTTTTTCACAGAATAGATTGTTTTTTTTGCTGTTGTTTTTACTTTGAGAGTTAGTAGTATGTCAGATTTCGTATTTCGTAGAGAATAGATAGATAGATAGATAGATAGATAGATAGATAGATAGATAGATAGATTATATATATATATATATATATATATATATATATATATATATACATATATATATATATATATATATATATATATATATATATATATATATATATATATATATATATATATATATATATATATATATATATATATATATATATATATATTCCCAACTCACCACCCCCATGCCACAACACCTGGCACAGAACCTTGTCAGGTGCTTAGCTGACAGACTACAAACCAAAGAAAAGAACAGTTCACTGACTGTTGCTACACTTGTGGCTCTGCAGTTCAAAACTTTTGGATTCACCAATCAGAGTGGCAGCCAGTGTGAAAGAACGTTTAATAACAGAATGCACAACAATTAACATAAAGAATGCCAAGCAGCAGTCATCTACGTCACAAGCACCACCACAGCCTCGTCCTCCACCACCAGCAGCACCTTCCACAGGTATTCTTTTTCTCTTCTGAATAGGGAATGACTGACATTTCTGGTGATGATGATGATGATCTTAAATATTTTTCAGTTCAACTGTGGAGCCTATTAGACGAAGACGCAAGTAGAGCCTGGCAAATGCAAAGCGCCACAGGGAATGCAATTGTAGAAAGAACGGCAGACCCACTGGCTTACTGGGCAACCCACAAAACCGTTTACCCAAACTTGTACAATGGAGCCAAACATTTCCTGTGTACCTCAGCCTCATCTGTGCCGTGTGAACAGGTTTTTTTTTTCTAAGGCTGGGGAGATAGTGAGTAAAAGAAGGAACTGCTTGAGTCCCAAACAATGTTCCCTGTAATTTTTCATGAGTCTGAGCAAACACACAAACTCCCTGAGCGTCCCTTGGACCACTGTGAGCAACATCAGACGTGTGCACTGTGGTCACACCAGCATCACATCCATTCAAGTTACATGGTTCATTAAAAGAATCAAATTACAGCATTTACATTTCTGTTAAAACACTTTGTCAACAGGAGCCAGTTGAAGGCTGCAGTGATTTTAGTGACACTACAATTTATAAGAGTGAAGTTATTGAATATTTGTCTCTCTTTACTGTTGCAGTGGTTTTGCAAATTGCAGATGGACCCTGTTCACTCCATAGACACCAATGTTATTCCTGTAGCTTGAAAGACAGCTACTTTTGATAAAACTGGGCTTGTAGCACATTGTCTGCCTTGCAACAATGGGAAAGAGGCACCGTTTATGTTTTGACAACCTATATCTAATGAGTTATTGATGCTGGAAGTCCGAATCTGTGAATATCTTTCCAACTTTACTGAACTTGGGGCCACTACCACCTAAGGAGTGATATATTTAATTCTGAAAAAAGCATTTAGCCATACTTACAGCTTTAAGTGCTTTATTAACACAGAACTAAAAATTTTGTATTGTTTTATTATCACAGGTTCTGTCTGAAAAGAGGTGGCATCATTTTAAACAGTGAAATCAAACTAACAAAATGTAATGACCAACCAGTGAGTAATACTGGATTCTGCAAAAACATAAACAACTTTTTAAAAAAAAAAATCTAAATCTTATCTTAACACAGTTAATGTATTAACTTATTTTTGTGTGTATGCATGTATTTATTGATTTATTTAGTACTGTTAACATAGAGTTCTGAGTGAATTTTTCTTAAGATAGGCAAAGGCCATTTATTGATTACATATAGGCTGTTAAATGTTTATTAAAAACTGAAAAGCATTAAAAAAAAACAACTTAGGCATTTATTGAGTCACTAAAATACTGTAGAGTACAGACCACATCAGCATGATTATAAGCATCCTCTGGTAAATGAACAACCAGATACTGATGTCTCTCACCATATGGACTTCAGGAGATGACTGGGGGATGATAAACTGTGACCTACTGGTTGGGTTCTCTCTGTTCTCATGTTTCTTACATGTTTGTCCCCTGACAGCCGGGTCCTAATGTTTTTTGAGCAACACACCATACTATTACGTTTTTACAATGATAGTTCTACTATGGAACCAGTTTGACATGTTCAGGTGTTCTTTGTGTGAAAACTCAGAGATTTCAGGGATCAGAAGGTGGTTTTCAACTTTCTTTATTAACTTTCTGCTTCAACTTTAAATTAAATTTCCTTCACTAATCCAGCCCTCTGGACTCCCAGTAAGCTGTGTTCCTATTGGCTGTCCAGGTGGCTGATTGGTGTTATCAGGAACACCTGAGCAGCTCAGTGTCTTCCTGCTTTATTTAGCTGCAGACAAACATTTCCTCTGCTTCTCTTCACCACAGAACCGGGTTTGGCTCTGTTGCTTTAGTTTGTTCTTTAGGCGTTGGCTTGCAGCTTCCAGCAGTAAAATAGGCTTTAATGTGTTTCTTGCTGTGTTTTAGGGCTTTGTACTGGATAGTTGTCTTGGTAAATGAGGTTCTTTAGCCACAGTTAGCACATGGTGTTAATGTGTGCAGTGATTAGTGGATTTGGTACAGCTGAGTTGTGTCTTTATCTTGGCTGTAGTGAGTCTTTAGAGGTTTTTGGTCAGACACATTCTGTGTTCTTTTTTGAGAACCGATGTTGATTGTCCAGAAGGTAAGAGTTCCTGTCCTGATTCTCTGTTCTCAGAGGTTCTCTGGTAGGCTGCAGGAGACTTGAGTGTTTGGGTTGTGCTAGTTTGGTTTTTGTACGGTTTCATTTGGACGACTATCTTGAGGCCCCTCCATGTGGTTTAGTGAGGTTTTCTGCAACAGTTCTACAAAGCAACCTGCAGCAGAAGAGCCTTTGAGAGTTTTTAGGAAGTTCTGGAGACCAGACTTTAGAGCAGCAGAAACATTTGTCAGCACTTTGAGCAGGAGAAGGTGAGCTTCAGAGTAGAAATGAGACGGAAACCTTCTTGACCCGTGTGGTGAGGTCCTGTACCAAGAGTTTGAGCAGGTTGTGAAGAGTCTGTAGTTCTTTGGTCTGAAAGCACAAGAAGAGTCGACTCATTAAAGGAGAAAACAGGAGATATTGTTGGTTCTTCTGTCACTCTGCAGTTTCCTTAGACTGAATATCAAGTTTATATTTTAAATGATTTCCCATGTGAGCCCAAGAAGACTTCAATAAACTCCCTCCATCCCCTGAACACAACATATTTTATTACCATGTTAAATGTTTTTTTTTAAATGTTTTTGAGTTTTAATCATAGTTTTTTCACTTTGCTTGTTTAGTTTTGTCATCTGTGTAAAAGGTGCTAAACAAATAAAGTTGAATTGATAAACTGAATAACTGACTAACTCATGATTGTGACAACAGAAGTATTTTCATTGTGATTTAAGGGTTTATTTCATTTTTAAGGTTGGGGTTAAAATCTTGACAGAAAAAGAAGATTAAAGAAATAAACTACATAAGAAAAAGCAATTAAATCAAACAAAAAAAAATATTATAATAAAACTTTTAAAAAGTTTTATTGTTAAAAAGATTTAAGAAATTTAAGATGTAATTTTCTAATTAAACATTTAATTTTTTAATTAAATGTTTTGTCTTTTTAAAGGTTTAATAATCTAATTAAATGTTTTGCATTCTTTTAAATGTTTAATTATGGAAAATATTTTATCTGTAATTTTTAATATTTGTATTTTAAAAATTTTGTTTAATTTCATAATGACATGTATGTTGTTGAATTATCTAATTCAATATTTTGTCTGTTTAATAGAGTTAAACATTAAATACAATTAAATTATATGTACATATATCACTTTTTAATGTTTAGTTTTCTTTTTAAATGCTTCATTGTATTTTCTGTTTAATTCCTATTTGAAGTTTTATTGTCTTTATGATGTAATTTTGTAATTAAACATTTAATTTTTTAATTCAATGTTTTGTCTTTTTAAGGGTTTAATAATCTGATTAAATGTTTTGCATTTTTAAAAATGTTTAACATTCTTCTTGTTTAATTGTATTTTTTAAATGTTTAATGATGGAAAATACTTTATCTGTAATTTCTAATATTTGTATTTTAAAAATTTTGTTTAATTTCATAATGACATGTATTGTATGTTGTTGAATTATCTCATTCCATATTTTGTCTGTTTAATAGAATGTAATGTAATGTAATTTAATGTTTAACTCCCACCGGGAAGATCTGTGAAGGAAGCTCCACCCGGCTGGTCCAGAAGCTCCGGTCCAGCAGAGCAGCGTCAGGATGGAGACGTAACCGGGTGAGTTAACTAGAGAGGCGACACATTCACATAGAAAATCCAACAATTCCTTCTGTTTTTACAGTTTGTGACTCTGGTAAATGGTGTCATTTTTCAAAGCTGGTGGGTTTTGGGCTTCACAGATTGAACCTAAATGCTTTTCTTAAACAAACTGCTGAGCTGCTGCACAGTGAAATGTTTGAGTGGAGCTCAGGATGAAAGCATCAGAGCTGTTTTACATGTTTTTATGTTCAGCTAATATCATTTCCTCTGGACAATGTTTGTGGTGTTAGAAGTGGACGTTTGTAGGGAGTTTTCAGTTGTGATACTTTAATGCATAAATATTTGCAGTGGTGGTTTCACTGCAAGCATCTACTGATGTCACCAGTGAAGTAAATAAAAACAGCATTTGTTGAACTTTACGCCTCTCAGTGTCTGCAGTTAGTTTAGCTGAATCAATGCAAAGATATTTCTATTTTTCTACATGACAGGAATGTCAGTGAAATCCAAATGCTAAGAATAAACAAGTGATCTGCCTGGTCACAGATCCCACTTTAATCCAAAATAAAGACTTTGCAAGGAAATGAACTTGAAATATGAGCCACCAGTAAAAGTTGTGATCAGACAGAAGGGCCTGTATTTTATCTTTGGAGAAGTTTAACATGTAAGTTTGTGCAGCTGATCAGTGGTGAGGCCTGTGGATGACTGGAGATGTTTGTGGACACTTAGACGAAGCAGCAAATGTGTTGAAAATGAGTTGTCTTCTCAGAGTCTTGAAGATGTTTTGTCAGAGCTAAGAAAGAAGTAAGAGATCCTGCAGGTGATTGTTGAGTGGTGTTGAGGAATTTGAATGTAGAGGAATAGCAAAGAGATTTTGAAGATATTTAAGCCATAAGTTGTATTTTATTTGTTTGCTGTTCTCTCCCATTTGTAGTGAAGAGAAGTGATTTGACATGAAGAATGTGATTTGTGTGGCTTTGAAATTGTGTTAAAATGTAAAAATGAGTGATGAGGAGAAGAGTGTGACTTTTTAGTATTGTGTTTTTTAGCGTGTTCTTTAAAAGTTGTAGGTAGATTATGTTCTTTTTTTGATTTTGTGGATTGTTTTTTTTTTCTTTCAGTGTTGATGTCACCGCCTTGACGAATAGAAGAAAAGCCTGTATTTGGGTATGTAGGACCGGTAGTCCAGAGGTAGTGATGGTGGTTTGGAACCTGGAGAGTGCAGGTTCAATCCCCCACTCTGCTCAAGCTTTTTTTTCACATTTGGGCAAAATTCACCAAAAATCTTCTTGAAAGACAGTTAAGAATAAGAATTAAGAATAAAAACTTTACGCTCTTTACGCTCTTTACGCTCTTTACGCTCTTTACGCTCTTTACGCTCTTTACGCTCTTTACGCTCTTTACGCTCTTTACGCTCTTTACGCTCTTTACGCTCTTTACGCTCTTTACGCTCTTTACGCTCTTTACGCTCTTTACGCTCTTTACGCTCTTTACGCTCTTTACGCTCTTTACGCTCTTTACGCTCTTTACCTTTTTCGGGCAACTTCTGGGTTTTGCTGGAACCACCCTTCAACTCCAATCCACTGACACTCCACACCACAGACCACAACCTTTCCACTCTGATATCATCCTCCGCAAGGTTCCCAGTGGGGATTCGAACCGTGACCCTCCACATGACAGACACACAACCTACGTGTGAGCTATCTTTCACACAAGGTCCTTCGTGGACTTTGTTGTAATGATGGTTGAAAAAGGTTGTCATACAGCCAAAGTATGTATATATTCTAAATAAAGCTTTCCCCTGGAGTGGGGAGAAATAAAGAACTTTATCTTATCTTTATCTTATCTTATCTTAAAAAGTGTCAAAAGAGCCCTGGGCTGGATTCGAACCAAAAACCTCCTGGATGAGAGGCAGATAACTTACCACTGCACTATCCTTCCTGCTGGGTGTAACTGTTAGTTTTCGTAAATGATGGTACACAAAACTATTAAGGAGGTGAAGATAATAAAGATACTAAGGTGGATTTCAACCGGGGACCTTCAACATGCCAGACAAAAAACTTACCTCTACACCACCTGTCCTACAAGATGTTACTCTAACTTTGCTTAAATGATGCTAGCAATTAGTATTGGAGCATCCAAAGGACACATAAAAAGTGTGAGTGGAGATTTGAACCATGGACCTTCAACATGTGAGGCACAGAACTTACCTCTGCACCACATTTCCTACAAGGTGTCGTTGTAAATTGGCTTAAATGATGGCATCAACCAGTACTGGAGCAATCAAAGGACAAATAAAAGGTGTGAGTGGAGATTTGAATCATGTGAGATACAGAACTTACATTGTAGGTTTGTTTCTGAGACTGAATACACCCAATCTCATCTGATCTACAAAGCTAAGCAGGGTTGGGCCTGGTTAGTATTTGGATGGGAGACTACCTGGAAATACCAGCTGCTGTAAGCTTTTTACTTCTCATCACAACCTGAACAAGACACTGCTGGTCATTCACTAGAGACAGCTATCAACTAAAACCTCTTGATTTCTTTATTATACACCCTATGAGGTGGATAAGCTGCAGCTCATGCTGATTTATTGCTGGTTCTGGTTGGAGCCAAAGAACAAAGGCGTCACCTGTTGGAGCAGCTGATGTCCTGCAGCCTCTTCACCACAGAAAGCCTCTGACAGCTTCAATTCTTTACACTCTGACTGCAAGACACCAATCACATAGGAACATATACATGTGTGGAACAAAGAGCTGAGCCGACACTCAACATGTGTTTGACCGTTTATTGATAAAGACATTCAAACATGTCTAGAGATAGAACACCAACGCACGGTGTAAGAAAGGTCAGAACAGACTTCACCTGCTCAGGAAACTGAGGTCCTTCGGGGTGCAGGGAGCAATTCTGAGGACCTTTTATGGTTGTGTGGTGGTATCAGCCATCCTGTATGGAGTGGTCTGCTGGAGCAGCAGCATCACAGCTGCAGACAGAAAGACACTAAAGAAACTGGTTAAGAAAGCAAGCTCTGTCCTGGGCTGGTGGTAGACAGGAGGATGATGACAAAGCTGTTGTCTATCATGGAGGACATCTCCCACCCCCTGCAGGAAACAGGACCATCACCGGCAGCTCCTTCAGGGACAGACTGCTTCACCCACGATGTTTGAAGGAGGTCCTTCCTTCCTGCAGCAGTCAGACTGTGTTCAATCAAGCCTGCTCCCAGTAGTTCAGATCACCCATGAAGTAACTGCAATAAAATGTAAATAAGTCAATATGTGCAATTTCACAAGGTTTTTTTTTTTTTTACAAGCATTTCTATTTCTTCTCTAAGGAGAAAGCATCTATTTATATCTGTGCACTGAGTGCTGCTTTTCTTTTTACTTTTTTTCCTATCTGCTACTGCCACACTGAAAATTTCCCCACTGCAGAATCTACCTATCCATCCATCTATCTATGGTCCATCTACCTCCCTACCTATCTATCCATCCATCCATCCATCCATCCATCCATCTCTCTCACGGGTGTGGGGGTTGATTCACCTGTTCTCAATCACCTTAATCCACGAAGGCCCGGTTCTTCATTCTTCCGCTCTCTGCCAGACCAGAGACTTTGAAACCAGAACCTTTCTCCTACAATTAGTCTGGTTTCCCCTTTTTGTTTTCACCTTGGTTTAGTTATCCTTTCTGTGTTGGTTTTAGTTTCATTCGTTAAATAAACTCCTTGTAATCTTTGACCTGTGTCTGCAGATGTCCTGTGACACCAATGATCCCATCTGATATTTAGCATGTTTTCAATTATTGGTCCCATTTCTTAAAAAAAAAAAAAAAAAAAAAAAAAAGCCCCCTGAAATCTGATCAGATAAATGAATGTGAAACTACTTTGGGTCTGCTGCAGCTGCCTCCCTCTGATCTTGTTCCTGCCCACAGCACAATCTGATCAGTGAAACACTGAAGGACAACTTCAGCATGTAAAACATAAATAAGCAAAGGCTGCAACTCGTGATTATTTTAATTTTAACTTAACTTTAAGTGCTGTTCAAAAACTTTATTTTTTCTGCAAATGTGTAGTGATTCCAAATCTTGGTTATTGATCTCCTTGATTACAAAAAAAATCTGTATCGACCCGGAAAAAAAACAAACATGTCAGGCACCCTATGATGTTAACTGTTTGCCTGAATGTTTTTGTTTAAAATCCTCAGTAATAACCTTTGACTGGTTGCTCTTAACCCTGTAAAACTCACTGCTGCAAAAATACAACATCAGCTTATTTTTTAATTACTATTTTCTATTATATATATCTGAAATAAACCCTAATCTGGGGTCTGACAGCAGCGTGAGGTCAAAGAAGCTGCCATCAGCTGCTGCACTTCTGTCCGTCCAGCAGATGGAGCCATGGAGCTGCAGTGAAGTGAAGAGCAGCACAAGGCAACCACCACTTCCATCCACTGACGCATTCAATTTGACTGACGCTAATGTTTTATTGACTTCCAACCACTAAACCAATAAAAGCTGCAAGCAGCGTTGGACGGGTCCTCGCATCCGAGCGGCCCGACTGGCCCACGCATATCCACCAGGAGGCGCTGCAACTGAGAGAGTAAAGTTTCAGGCAGATTGGAGCATGTACAGGCTACTTACACAGCACTTCCTGTTTCATGGCGAGAAATCCAAAATGGCCGCCAAGTGGTGCAAAGATGTGATTAGGGCCGGACTCTGATCATACATGTAAAATTTCAGGCAGATTGGAGCATGTACAGGCTGGTTACACAGCACTTCCTGTTTCATGGCGAGAAATCCAAAATGGCCGCCAAGTGGCACAAAGATGTGATTAGGGCTGGACTCTGATCATACATGTAAAATTTCAGACAAATTGGAGCATGTACAGGCTAGTAAGACAGCACTTCCTGTTTAATGGCGAGGAATCCAAAATGGCCACCAAGTGCCACAAAGATGTGATTAGGGCCGGACTCTGATCATACATGTAAAATTTCAGACAAATTGGAGCATGTACAGGCTAGTTAGACATGACTTCCTGTTTCATGGCGAGAAATTCAAAATGGCCGCCAGGTGGTGCTATGACAGTGAGTCTATATCGACCTATGGATGTGATTAGGGCTGGACTCTGATCACACATGTACAGTTTGAGGCAGATTGATGCATGTCCAGGCTAGTTAGACAGCACTTCCTGTTTCATGGCGAGACATCCAAAATGGCCGCATTCTGCTGGTCACCATGGCCACACCGTCAGACTGTTGCAGAGTATTTTGATAACCTTTGATCAACCATGACTGGTGTCCATCCTGACCAAATTTGAGCTCTCTCGGTGTTACCCTGTTTGAGTTTATAGCTTTTGAAAATGTACAAAAATGACCTAAAATCGTCAAAACATATGACATATAATTCAAAATGGCCGACTTCCTGTTGGGTTTTGGGCATGGGTGTCAATTACATTTTTGTGTGTCTTGACGAGTTACATATGCCTACCAAGTTTCATGATTCTAGGTAACACGTACTGGCCGTAGTAACTGTTTGAAATTTTCCAGGTGGCGCTATGGAGCCATTTTGCCACACACATGTGCAGTTTCCCTAAAATATCAAATGGGTTGCCGGTCCAGATATGTGTGGTAATTTTGGCGAGCATTTGAGCATTTTTAACCTGTCAAAAAGTACTTTGTTTATTACGGCAACGATGCGTTGCCACGGCAACAGTGTTTTATGAATCATCAAAATCTTCACACTGTGGCATCGTCTAGGCGTAGCCAGTCAGCTGACCAATTTTCAAGATGATATGACAAAGTTTCCGGCAGTGGTAGGTGCAAATGTAATGACAATTACTTCCTGTTGCCAATAGGTGGCGCTATGAGTATTTCTAAATTTATGAGTGTGGATGTGTTCAGACCCGGACTGGTGTCCACCATATCAAGTTTGGTCCAGATTGGACGATTTCCAGCTGAGATATTAATAATTCAATTTTCATGGCGAGAAATCGAAATTCGCCGCGCCGCCACAGACACGCCCTTTGATGACGAGCCACCATTTTCTCTGGGAATCATCATCAATGTGTTCTGGCTTATGTCACCAAATTTGAGGTGAATCTGATCAACCTGCTAAGAATAGTACCTCAAAATGTAAAAAATGTCAATTTCCTGATACCACAAGGTGGCGCTATGACTGTCAATGCATATAACCACATGGATGTTGTCAGGGCCGGACTCCGATCACACATGTAAAATTTCAGGCAGATTGGAGCATGTACAGCAGAGTTAGACACCACTTCCTGTTTCATGGCGAAGGATCCATTTTTTTGGGAGTCGCCATGGCCCCGCCCTTTGAAATGAGATGAACATTTTGATAACTTTTCATCAGGTCGCGTGTTTGCATATATTGGCCAAATTTGACGTCTCTCGGACTTATCACCGATGAGTTATTAATTTTGAAAAATTTACAGCTAATTCAAGATGGCCGACTTCCTGTTGGGGTTAGGGCGTGGTCATGATTGACTTTTTTGGGTTTCCTGATGTGCTGAATATGCATACAAAATTTTGTAGCTGTAGATGAAACGTCGTGCAAGTTGGCCTAATGACCAAATTTTCAATTTTCCATTTGGCGCTATGGAGCCATTTTCCTACACACATGTGCAACTCCCATAAAATATCAAATTTTTCACCAGTCCTGATGTGCATGCCAAGTTTGACGCGTTTTGGGGTATGATGAGGCCGCCAAAAATGGCAATTTCCCTGCGGGCAAAGAATAATAATAATAATAATAATAATAATAATAATAATAATAATAATAAATAATTCCTTGCATTCCAATAGGGTCCTCCGCACCGTCGGTGCTCGCACCCTAATAATAAACCCACGGGTTTCAATAGGGTCTTCGCACCATTCGGTGCTCGGACCCTAATAAACCCACGGGTTTCAATAGGGTCTTCGCACCATTCGGTGCTCGGACCCTAATAAACCCACGGGTTTCAATAGGGTCTTCGCACCATTCGGTGCTCGGACCCTAATAATTCCTAGGATTTCAATAGGTTCCTCGCACCACTTCGTGGTGCTCGGACCCTAATAATTCCTTGCATTCCAATAGGGTCTTCGCACAATTCGGTGCTCGGACCCTAACAATCCATGAACCAACGACCACGTCTTGATTGCACTTCATATTATTGACCACTAGATGTCCTACTCGAGCACTGTGTGTCATTGAGGCCTCGAGTAATGAACCATGTTTTGAATGAAGTGTCGAAGCTTCAACAAAGCCTCGATCAGCCATCACTAATTATGAGGTGTGACTTGAATAGAGAATGATCGCAGACACTCCTCTGACCAGTGGCAGATGGAGTGTTTCTGTATACTGGTGACACTATCATTGTCCTTTAAAGCAACACCAAACTAGTTTGTGGATTTACTCACTGGTTAAGAATTTGTGACCAGTTGATTGGCTCGACAGAAATGTGCACATCTGACCGAATTTGACCTTATTCTAGCTAGAATATGCATGCTACATTCATATTTTTTCAGTGTATATGTTCACAAATAGGCTTGTTGGAAAATCTGTCATAGGCGCACTTTAAATATTGTATATTTCTGCGGTGCTCTTGTAACCTTCAATAGGTCGAAATATTACTGCAGTACGAATTAACTGCACATTTCTGTTAGGGTATACTGATTTTACAATTGCAGTAGAGATTGAGAAAGGGTTCTCAGGCTTTTATTTTGAAGCCTGTAACCGGAAGCTTTGTGTTTCATTGCTAGCATGATACCAACGTTTTGCTAATGTCCATCATTTGCTAGAAAAATAATAGCCTCGTCGTATTAAAATACTAGTATGTCGTCTGTACTCCAACTTGGTACTGTAGCAGCTGACAGACCCGACCATGTAAGCTCGTAACTTGGTATATTCGTCTGTTTCCGGGTAACTGTGTAGTATTAGTTTACCGGACAGTACGGTAGCTGGCTAACTGACGTTAACGTTGGACGAGGACAGCAGCAGACGATGACGGTTCGGAGCCGCAGCCGAGATGCTCGGACATGTCCGGCTTTACTCGCCATCTTTCTGCTCATTTTGAGTGTGCACTTGGCGAAATCAGCCTCTGAATATGACCCCTATAAAATCCTGGGTGTCAGCAGGAGTGCCAGTCAAGCAGAGATCAAAAGGGCATACAAGAGCCTTGCCAGGGAATGGTGAGTTACTGAGCAGCACCAAACAGTTAGCAGGACACAGCTGACCCCTGAACTGCTGATAGTTTATCGCTTAGCCAATCACAAGCTGGTCTAATTCAAAATGTTGCACCGATGATCTGGCCCGAACCCTCCCTGAACCTAGTAATAATGAATGATGTCACCCATGGGCGTTTTTTTAGGCACCCGGATAAGAACAAGGACCCTAAAGCTGAGGACATGTTCATCAAGATTTCCAAGTCATACGAGGTCAGTGTAAATACATCATAACAGATCATTTGCTATATTTTATGTAAACACAGCAGTCATGTCAAACAATCCTCCATTCCCTATGATCAGTTGCACTTTCTCTATATAGTCTCTTTCTCACATTCTAACATTAATGTCAAAGTTCTCTTCCTTATGCTTTTTATTCTCTTTTGCACACAGATTCTGTCCAATGAGGAGCGAAGGTCCAACTTTGACCGCTATGGACAGATGGATGAAAACCAACCCTTCGGACAGTCACAGCATCATGGTTTCCGGAGCTTCCACAACAGCTTCTACTTCGATGAGTCATTTTTCCATTTTCCAAGGTAGTTTATGTTCAAACAGGCCTCTTGTTCTGATTAATCTGACAAATTGATTGGTCATAAGTATGTTTTTCTCAGAATTTTGCTGTTTGTAGGTCATAAAACGTGGTGTAATTTGGGCTCCTACTTGTGTTTGCCTTTGAACACTGATAATAATGGCAGTAAAATCAAAACATATATTGTAGTTTTGTGTGGGACTGTCATGAAGACAAGTAAACACATTCCATTGAAATATTAGTTTCTTTGACATATTTAAATAATAAAAACACATTATCCCCTTTGAAACGGAGATTTTCTTGTTAGGCTTAGGGTTTTTTTTTATGATGCATTTGAGAAGGATCTCTGCCTCAACAAAAGTAGTGAACAGATTTGAGTTTTGGCAGTTTTCACTCAGACAATTTTTTGGCTGCAGCCTGCAAACTAGGTCTAAAATACCCTCGATATCTTGTTCTCAATCCTCCTCCAGGTCCAGGGACTTTGCAGACAGCAAGTACATGCTTCACCATGCACAGTTTAACAGCGACGTCCTTCCAGACAGCCACAAGAGACCGTACCTAATCAAAGTGACCTCTGAGTGGTGCTTTGCATGCATCCATATTGAGCCTGTGTGGAAGGAGACGGTGCAGGAACTGGAGCCTCTGGGTAAGACTGTTTTCACAAGATTCCCATCAGTTTAACCCACCACACACCCTCAGGGTATGGGTAGTTTTCCTAAAAGCATCACAACATTAGGTTGATGTTTGCACAGTTGCAGGTCATTAGGACAGATCTAATTCTAAGTGTGGAGATGCTTTACAGAGAGCCTGCCATTTCTTGAATTATTCATTAGGGTTTATTTGTTCTTCTTGGTTTCTTGGAACAAAGTGTAAAGCCAAGGAAGGAATTTAACCCTCTATAATACTTATCTGGCACCAGAGATGACTAGTTGAAAGGTAATTCTGCTAATTAAAATCACTGTTAGTCTGTAATAATTAAGTGGCCTGTGCTGGTAGAACTTCCCGCATATTTATAAAACTTATTGCACTTTACTATGCCTTTACTATATGGTTGAATATATGTCTTTAGTCTGAAGCAACATTATTTACTTGTTAGGTAATTTTCTAGCAAAACTCCTCAACAGGCATAACTGCACTCTCACATATTAAGGCCTTACAGAGTTGGCTTATGTAATGGTCAATTTGAACTGGTGACTTGACAAACTTGAATCCAATATTCACATTCATTCTAGCTTTCATTTCATCAGATCACCAAAGATATATACACTTCATTTGTGAAAGGAATTTGTACACAATGTTGATTATTTGTGAAGTTTGCCTACAGTTAAGTGCTTGGTAGTAGCTGACAGGATTTTTAGAGCTTTAGAGCATTTTGCATAGAAAACAGCTGCCTGCTGTGACAGGAAATACACCACAGTTACAGACTTTAAAAACAAAACAAGCAACTCAAAGATGCTGAAAAGCTGCTTAGGACAGAGTCATGTGGTGGTTTCTCTGGGTGTGTTATTCAAAGCAACACCTTCATATTTCAAAATGTAATTTGAACCATTGCTCAAATACAATATTGATAAGTTTAGCTTTTAGTGGTATGTTGTGCACATCTCAAATGCAAAGTGTTCAAAATCAAAATAACAAAACTTGTTTTAGTGCCATTTTCTCTAGTAATTTTCAAATCCAGGCTTTGGTCTATTTTCTCTGTTGCTGTGGTTTTTACAGTGGCGAGGATACACAGGATTCTTTGAGACACAAAAAAGAGATTTATGCATCTTTTATGAACGCTGTCATCAGGCAGTCGTTCACTGATTTCAAAGAATAAAAATCCCACAGTGTGGTGTGGTTCCTCTTACAGACTTCAAGAGTATCTATTTAGTACAAGAGAGAATCCATCCCTAAAACAGAATTATCACTTGAATTCGTTCTTAATGTAAATAGTTGACTCTGAGCCATTAAAGCTGATTCTGATAGCAGCATTGAGAGCTTTAGCCACATTTTCTTCCACATTCATGTTCTGATTGCCATCTCTGGAATACAGCTCTCTATGTTTATTGGAACTGTCATCATCCAAAATTACTGCAATTGCACGGTTCTACCAATTCTGTTTTAGGTTATATTTTTACTTTTTGCTAGAGATGTGCTAGGTCGAATAGCAGACTTCTGTTATTGTTTAACCAGGTGTGGGCATTGGCATTGTGGACTTGGGCTATGAGCGTCGCCTTGCCAACCAGCTGGGAGCTCACCGTGCTCCGTCCATCATCGGGCTTGTGAACGGAAGAGTGACCTTCTTCCATCAGGCTGTGGTTCGGGAGCACCTGCGGCAGTTTGTTGAAGATCTGCTGCCCCAGAAACTGGTGGAGAAGGTGACAAATATATTACTCTTCATGTTTGCTATCATTAGTTGATTTCAAGGCAGATGTTTTCCATAAAAGTCATGAATTGGTAATTGCTTCCAAACAGTATATTGTATGTACTGATTATGATGGACGATTTACAAACTGGTTTGTGGTGGTTAATAAAATTGCTCTTCAGATAGTAGACTATAGTTTAATTTAGCAGGAATATAACTAACATGTATCATTTTTCCAGATTACAGACAACAACTACAAGACTTTTCTTGATAGCTGGCATGTGGAAAATAAGCCCAGCCTTCTCTTGTTTGACCAAGTCCCCATCGTCCCTCTACTCTATAAGGTAAGAGATGTACTGATGTACACATGAATTTAAGCAGGCTTTTTTTATCTGGTTAATATTCAGAGATATGGAGATGAGGACTTGTTTTCCCCTAAACCATGAGACCAAATAAACAAGACTCCAACTGCAACTACAGGGCTAGAAACAATTTTTTGGTTTACTAATATATTAGTATTTGTCCTCCTGTATTGCATTTAATTGCACAGTTTCAACCAGTTTGTTGTGCACCTTAGGTAATTATAACTATTCAACATATACAGTCATATAATTAAACCGGCTATCATTTTTGCTTTGAACTCTTTAATGTATTTACTTTTGGAGAGCCCTCATCTTCCCGCTTTACTCTCCAGTTAACAGCATTCGCCTTCAGAAACTATGTGCGCTTCGGTTTTGTGGACCAGGGTGAAACACACAACGCTCGCCTCCTGCGGATGTTCAACATAAACACATATGCTCCCACCATGCTGCTGTTTAAGGAGGATACAGAGAAGCCTGTTGACATCATCCAGGTACACCCTGCAAAGCCTGCAGCCTAAATCTTCTAGCCTTATCGTGATAGTAATTAAACATTCTCTCCTGTTGCAGCTGAGCATATTGAAAAGATTTAACAGATTCACACCCTTTTAACCTTCTCTCTCTCTCTCTTAGGCCAGAGGAATGAAACGACAGATCATGGATGAGTTTGTCTCCAATAACAAGTTCCTGCAGGTGCCACGATTGGTCAGCCAGCAGCTTTTCGATGAGCTGTGTCCTGTAAAGCAGTTCCATCGACGGAGAAAGTGAGACATTTTGCGAGCAGAGTAGTAGCCAATGTTCCTGCACTTAATATTTTTGCTTTAATTGACCTCTTGCATAATTAGACTTGATCAAAAGAGGCATCTTCCTTGCCGCTCTCTCTTCTGCTTAAGTGATGTAAAAGAAAAATATGGTAAACCCAGTTTAAGAGATGTTAAATTACATTTTTACCAACATATGAAAACTGTAAGAAGCTGAAATCCAAACAGAATAGTTGGACAGGCATCATAGTGGTTGTCACAGTGAATTGAAATGTTGTGTATTTATGCAAAAATGCTGCAGCAGGTGAACTGACTGTGTATGGTTTGCAGGTACTGTGTGCTGCTAATCACCAGGGAGGACCAAGCTTTCCTTCCAGGAAATAAGGCCTTCTTGGACTTTGCAACAACTAACAAAAAAGATGTGCTGCGCTTTGCATACATCTACCAGCGTCATCAGCAGCCTCTTTGTCAGGCGCTGCTCTACAACCAGGCTGTAGTCTCACCTCAGGTCAGGGGCCAAGTGAAACACAGTGAAGCAGACTATTTATATTGTTATTTTTAAACCACAACACACAGAAATGAAGGTTGTATCAGATTTTGTCCGTGTCAGATTGCGGATATGTGCACTAAAATTCTGCAGTGCCTCGGTTTACAGTAAAAAGGCTCTTTAATAACACTGACAGGTGGTGATTCTCGAGAGGCGGAGTCAGGCTGGTAAGGTCCTGTATCGCTCTGTGAGTGGAGGCTGGAACGGCAGTGAAGAAGACAAGTATCTCCTCCATGAGCAGCTGGAGCTCCTTCAGAAAGATCCCACCTATCTGAGCTCAGATGCCACCTTGCCAGAACTCAACAACGAGATGGCTCCCGTAAGTCACTGCAGACACATACCAGGCTGGTTCTGCACAGATATGGACACATCTATCTGAGGGTGAACTTGTTTTAACTGGAACGTTTTTTGACCTGATGACATTGTTTTTTCTTTTCTTTTTCGACCCCCTCACCAGATTTTTATTATTCAGTGGATGAATGCTGCTTATGATTACATCATTCAAATCTATGATGACCTTCTCTACTCAAACTGGTAAGACAATATTCACCAAGGATGCCTGCAGAATTTTATGCATAGAGAGAGAGCATCATGCAATGCTTTTTGCTGTTATTTTTCAAAATCAGATCAAAAGCTGAATCATGCCTCTGCATTAAGATCAAAGTGTACTTTGTGGAGGCTGTATACGTACTTAACTAATGTGTCCCATCACAGGTGTGATGGCAAAATGAAGACTGCAAGCTGTGCTTTATATTTTCTTGTGCATCTTTCAATAATGAGCGTTATTTTTTTCTTCAAGGCGAGAGATGATGCCCATCCTGTCCTTGATCTTCTCAGCTCTCTTCATTCTTTTTGGCACCGTCATCATTCAGGCATTCAGGTGAGAGACGCAGGACAGCTTTCCAGCCCAGGCATTTTCATCAAATGCCTAAACATTTGACCTAAACTGTCTTAAACCCTCTGAACCTCAAGCAGTTTCTGGGTGTTCTTTGCTACTGTCATATTTTAACTTACTGTGGGCTATTTTTTTGCTGCACTATGAAGACCTGCACCTCTATGGAAACAGCACAACCTTGGCTAGAAGTAGAGAACTCAGAAATGTCTTCTGTGAAGTACAACACAGTTGCAATCAACATTTACAACAGTTTTCAAGCGTCCAAAAGTGTTAACAATACTGAGGAAGACTGTGTTTTTACGTTGTGTAGATATTTTATTGCTTCAGTTCAGCTGAAAAGTCCCAGAATTTTTGTCATTAGACTGTCAGTCTGCTAAGTCGCTAATGACTTCATGGTTGTGCTGAGGAGCACAGAAGTTTTATTTTAATTTGTTTTTCAGTTTTTATACTTTTGCAGTATTTGGTTACATGAAATGGTTTATTTTTGGAAAATTCTAAAATGAGAGATGTATAATAAAGTAACTTTAATGAAAGATAGTGATTTTAAGCTGAGGTTTGCTCACATTTAGATAAGTAGTCAGAGACTGCCAGAGAGTAGAAAAACCAATGATTCTTTTTTTTTTTTTTTTTTTTTTTTTTTTTACAGTTTGTAGTTATGATTGTGTAGTTTTGACGATTAAAAAAAAAGATATGTCCTTTAAACCTACTGGTGGGTTTTGGGAGTCGTAGGGTTAATTAAATCTTCTTAAACTTATTGATATCATCAAGATCTACAACTGAAATGTGTTACTTTGCATTTTTCTGTCTCTTGAAATTTTACCTGATTTTTCTTGATTTTGACTGTACTTACATCAAACACTGTCTGAATAGCATTGACTAAAAGTGGAGTCAGAGCTTTTGGTGGCCACACTGATGATTTCCTTTCTGTGGTGTATTTTCAGTGAGCCAGGTGACAGTAAACCCCGAAAACCGAAGCCAAAGGAGCAACCACAGACTGAGGATGATGCATCAAGCAGAGCCAGTACCTCAAGGTAATGTAGTACCATTATACAAGCACAAGGGGGAAACAGAATACTTTGACCAAAGTTTTTTACAGATCAGCAACCAGATCACATGGACATTTTACTCTGTCTTCCATGGGAGACACTAATCATTTTTTTTGTTTTTGAGATACTGGAAACAGCTGTCTGAATGATGGTTTTTTAAAACGCATTTAGCAGTTCACTGGCTTTTTATTGAACTGACAGGACAATGTGGGGATTGTGATTTGTGTGACAATTACTAAGGACCCATTAGTGTAGTGTTTTTAAAATATTCCTCTCTCAGTCCAGTAAAGTCCAAGCTTCCAGAAAGAGAAAGTACAGAAATGTATTAAAGGCTTGCATCAAACAGACCATGATATGATACAACTGGCTGTTGCACAGTGCTTTGCTATGATACACAGATTTTGACTTTTATACCACATCTTTGCTTTAATTTGGTCTCTCTGTTATGTAATATTTCAGATTCATGAAGTCTCAGTTGCCTTTCAGTACACATCTGAGCCAACCTGCAGATTAACAAATTAGTCAAGTTCGTACGTCAATATTTTTGGACATGTAGCTGGTTTTATCCAGAATTACTGAAGTAAATGAACTTTATCTGCTGCAGATAAAGCATATCATTCTTGCTATTAACCTGAGTTTATACACACAGTAAGTTTTGGCAGTTTCTTTATGTTAGTGGCAATCCAGAGGTATACAGGTTAGAAACCCCGCTGACGTACAACAGATCTAACTGTAGCCAGATCATATTATATAAGCTTATTTATATAAAACATGATGTAGTTTCGTAAGCAGCTGAACTTTGTGGGTCTTTTATTTTTGCACTTTTCACATCCTGAGATGGACATTTGAAAGAAAAAAAGGAAACTGTGTGGATACACCTCACAGAGTCCTGTGTGTTTTCAGAACAGTTTTTTGGGTTCACATAGGATATTATCTCTAGCTGTTATGGACTAAATTCATAATCCACAGAAACAGAATTCACACCTTTCTTTGCTACCCTGTTAACTTTGTCTCTCTCTGTCTTTCTAATGGGTTCATGCAGCCGTCCTCCGAGGAAAGACTTTGTTGAAGTGACAGAGTTAACAGACATCACATACACAAGTAACCTGGTGAAGCTGAGGCCCGGCCACATCAACGTTGTACTGGTGCTCACTAATGTTTCCAAGAATGCTTTGCTCAGGAAATTTGCCAAGGAAGTTTTTTCTTTCTCTGGGTAAGTCTTAACATTCAGTGTTTTGGACGTTTTGTTTGTTTATTTGTATATATCTTAAAAGAAGGCCTCTTTGCATGTAAAATAGCCATTGAGTTAAGTCATGGAGTAATATTAAGATTATGTGCTTTAGTATTTATATGGTCTACTACGATCCCCTGATGGCACTTACTTCCACATATTAATCCTAAACCCCTTGGCCTCCTGCCTGCAGGACTCAGACCCTCCACTTCTCCTTCCTAAATGCTGATAAGCACCGTCACTGGATGCCGTCACTCCTTCGCTCAGCCAGTGAAGCTGCATGGAGTGAGAGCCACTGCGATGACGATGAGGAGTCTTCAGACTACTCCGGCCATGTCCTGGCCCTCAATGGCTATAAGAAATATTTTTGCATCTTTAGACCTGTCTTCACAGGGGACGATCCCAACGACTCGTCATCTGAGACCTCGTCCTCCTCTGACAGGAGAAAGTCTCGCTCCAGGTCCAGGTCTAGCTCCCACTCTCGATCCCGATCCCATTCCAGGGAGGACAGGGCTGGATCCAAGAGAGGCTCCAGCAGGGCCACTCACATAGAAGTCCATCACAAGCTTGACAGGCTGGGACTGTGGATGGAGAGGCTGATGGAGGGTACCCTGCCCAGATTACAGGTCCCAGCATGGCCAATGCTTGATGATACCAACAACTCCTTCACAGAGAGCTGAGGTCAAAGTAAGAAAAGGTACACTTTGTGGTCTTTCCTCCTGATTAATTACTTTAGAACGACACTGCAGAGCAATATTGCAGTTTTCAAATAACTACTTAGGTTTTCTTTCGCAGTTAAGGTTGCCACTGAACTGTTGCAGCCTGTTTACAGAATGTCTTATTTTATCCGTTAGTGTTGCGCAGATGGGTATTGATTATTTAAAGAAGTCAACACATACACACAGTCAAGCCTCGCACACGTACAGCTGGTGGGTGTTCTTAGCAAGCAACAACACCTTCCAAAGGAGTGTTGCGATTGCATAATGTAAATTTTCATATTGCTTTATTTGTCCACATTAACATCCACATACAGTTGGTATACATCATGGCAAAGACGTTGGCTGTTGTTAGCTCTGTGTGCCATGCATGTGTGAGGGCTTCAGATTAACACTGGGTCTATGTGATTATCCTCTCCTTTAACTGCTGTCTATGCATTCATTAGGGGACATCATACAGCATAGGAAAACCTTTCTTGTTGTATTTATTTGCTCCAGTCACCACATTCAGCCACATAAAACATCTAGTGTCAAGCCTGAATACATCTTTACAACTGACAGCTCTCTATACAGTTCAGGATTATATGTCACTGATGGCGAATTCAGCTTCACGTGGTCAGATCTCCACATGAGTTTTCTTTAAAAGCAGATTAATAATGGCTTGCAGACTGAGTCTGCTGCACTGAATTTATAGACAAATGTTTTCTTTCTGTACACTTCCAAGCATAAAGATAAAGAGAATTTGCACGGCATAGTAAACAGCAGAAATCAACCTAATGCCGCTTACTTGATTTTTTTTTCTTTCTTGTGTTTTTCTGCTCAGTTGAAGTTGCCATATGTTGCTTATGTTCTGATTAGGGATTTAAATATGCTGCGAGCAAAATCAGACGACATTGAATATCATTTTGGGTACTTAGTGGTACTTAGAAATTGAAATCTGCTTTTTTGCCTTGTTTATAACTTCTCATTTGGGGCAGATTTTGACTTTTAACTTCTTGTCAGTTTTCCGAATCAGGGAAAAACAATAAATCCAATTACATTATACTTACCATTTTTAAGTCTGTGCCCATAAACCACAGCAAATGTTAATGCATGGAGTTAGTAGACCAGAAATCACTAATAAATGAAGAGTGAATTTACACTGGCATTTTTTATGTTTCACCTCCTCTCTTGTATATCCCTTTTCCCTGTAATTTAATAATTTGCTGCTTCACAAATAATGGTTGCAGTGTACTGCAACTGAAAATACTATTTTTTTTTCTTGTGTGTCCTTTGAACTTCCTTTATGTCCAAATCTAACTGTAAGAAATGAAATGTATCTATTAAAAGAAACTCCTTTTTAAAGCTGTTTATTTATTAAAATGTGTGGATAAGTTTGACCTTTGTTAATGTTTTGTAATTTTCTCTCATGGTTCTTTAAACTAGTACATACATTTTATCTACAACTGAACATTGTTGGGTATAATAAAGCACATAGCTCACTGATGAATTTTCAAGATTAATTTTCAAACTTTGCATTTATTTATATTTCAATGTGGATGGGGTAATTTAAATATGACATTGTTAACAATTAGCAAATAATACAAGAACAAGTGTTTACCATAAATAAAAACATCATGAACACGTGTTCAGCATGTACATTAAACACAGTAGATGTCGTGGTGGCTCCAGCAACCACTACTTGTATGCGTTTTTGTACTAGTATACAGACTTAGTACTCATTAGGAATGTCAAACACTTTCTTCATGGACATGTCTTCAGGGCCGAAGGAGATGGGCAGCAGCTCATCCACAGTCATCTTCTTGTACAGACCATCAGGCTTTGTCAGGTACACATCCCAATTTGACCCGAACTGTGAAACGAGGGTTAAAGAAAGACATTAATTATAGTAACTAAACTCTCACACTGAGAGCATACAGGATATTGAAGTGTCAGACTCGGAGCTTCTCGTTAATAGGAAACTAGCACCTGCTAATGTGTTACCCAGGCAAGTACAAAACGGTATAAATATTGCTGAGCACCTGTTTCTTAGAATGACTAAGTCCAGCTAAAATAAACTTACACTCTCCTAAACAGAGAGCTGGAGACTGTGTGCACTGGAAAGTAATAAATCCCTTTAAAAACTGCACTAAAGCAAGACAAGCAGAGATAATACCTCTCTCATGAACTGCCTGCAGCCACCACATGGGGAAATGAACCGGTCAATCAGGTCACTGCAAAGAACACATGAGGAAGAATGTAGCAGAGAAAACAAAAGACCTGTAGAGGCAAACAGTTACGTGCTCATGTCTACATCTTGGGAAATGTATTTAAGTTAAAAACAAATGCCTTTTAGCCTCTGCGATCTTTTCTACTAAGTTTTCACAGATAATACAAATACAATCACAAGCTTATTCAGGTGCAGTGTGTTGATTCCTGCTTTACAGAAACACTGCCCTAAATCACTTTGGTTTACGTGCAAAAAGAAACGCAATGGGAAGTGAGTCATGGTTTGCTAAGTGTTGATTGTGCAAGGTCAAGATGGATGTTGGTGTCTTAAGAAATACAGAAAACTTTACAGATTGCAGCGTGTGTTGTCAGAAGTTCACATTACCTGGCAATTGCAATAGCCTTGAAACTTCTGTAGCCTTCTGACACTGCCTTTGAGATGGCATTCCTTTCAGCACACACGCCGAGATTGTTGCATGCGTTCTCCACATTGCAGCCTGCCGGAGACACAAGTACAGACATGGAATAAATGCATAGAATTGTATATGTGCTAAAAAAATTTTTTAAAAAGTGGTCTTTTAAAGGGCAACCTATTTACTTCCTCTGGCCTAAACAAATAGTTACTCAATAGGTCTTTGCACTCAGCTGTTTGCTAGCTATTTGTCCCCCAGACATTTCTACTGAGGGACACGTGACTTGCTCTGCTTTGTACAGCACACTGACAGGACAGTTGTGTCTTTACTTTTCTGTTGACAGTGACTTGACATCCCTGACAGTGTGTACAGTGTTGTTGACGCAACTGATGCAATGACAAAAGGTCACTTCAGCTCATGGGAAATTTAAGATCAAGTTAACATCCAGAGAGATGCGATTTGATTCAGTCAGCATTACTGATAACAAGTTGTGGTGATGATTTAATTATGATCAGCTGTAAAGCGACATGTTAAATATAAACCTTTAGTCTGAGTCTGATTATTCGAACTGTCAGGTAATCATTAACATAATGTACCAAAATGAAAACATTTTCCTGTAATTTGAAATTTTCATCATACTAATGCAATTCTCTAACATGTCTCATTTTTTTCAAACGGCAATGGAGCAAGAATAGACTTGACTCAAATGCAAGTTACATAATACTGTAGCTCTCGTGTCTACTCTGCTTTCAATGTAGTACATTTGAACTATCCTTTTTAAGGACTGACATATTCTCAAGAAGTCTGATTATGCTTTCCTGAAGCTCTTTTCAATCATCAAGACACAAAGTTTCACAAGTAACTCACCTGTAAACACACAGTTGTCGTGGGTCAGGAGAGCAGCTCCCACTCTGAATTTGCTATAAGGACAGTAGGCTTGTTTCTTTGCCTCCTGAGACTGAAGAATCAGTTCTTGGACTGTTTCTTGGGACAAGTGGCTGGAGCCAAGGTCCTTAATATGCATTACCTCCCTGCTAGACTTGACTCTGTCCATTCTTGCTTTTGGGTTTTGTAAGGTTGCTTTTGAGTTGGTGAATGAGTCTATCGTGGCTCAGCTTTAAATGTGAATGGGACAGAGGGAAAGGGGAGAGGGTGCTGCCACAGCCAATCACTTGCTAGGATGATGACATGGTGTCATGAAGGAAGGGGAGGAGGTTTTGTTGTCGTCACTGTCCATGGATGTGACATTAAACATTAACAAACACAAAAATAATTTTCTTTATTGGTTTTGATCCTTGTCTATTGCGTATTAAGGTCCATAAACAGAGGAGTCAGTCTGAGAAAAGCTGTATCTCTGCTTTTAAGTTCAGCTTTTTCTGACCAGTGGCAAAATTAAGGATTTCAAAGAACAAAATGAAGCCAGAAGTTATTGTAATCCAGAATCTATGACAATTTAACTTCACTTTTAAAAAAACACTGTATAATAACTAGAAGATACAAAGGGAATGTAGTTGAACAAATATGACAAACTTTATTTTTTTTTATAATAATCTGAGTCTTCTAATGATATTCAATCAGATTTTGAGCACAAGGTCTAAGTTCACAGATTGTAAGTTTACACTCGGGTGTAAAATCCAAGTAATTTAATTTTAGTAAATGCATTTATGTTTAGATAAAAGTTCTATATAAAAGACAGAGCAAAACATAAAAGCTGTTGGGTACATTAGGATCCACTCAAATATTCATCATAGTAGAGTCTTCTATAAACCAGTCACAAAGAGTCTCATTAGCTGTACTGTATAACCCAGTTGATCCAAGAAAGGTAGCTTCTGACTTTGGTGTAGACGCCGGGGTAGTAAGAAACCGCACAGCTGATGCCCCAAGATACGATGCCTTCAAATTTTCCATCACAAACAAGAGGTCCTCCTGAATCCCCCTGAAGAGTGAAAAGCAAGCAAACAATTTCAGAGGGTTTGTTCGGACACATTTTAATGTAAAATATACAGATGTAAGATATAGATGGGTGATAGAATAAAGGAAAAAACAGAATAATTGAGAGAAGCACAATGAATGCAGATGCCACCACATAGGTGCACCGTATAGCATAACTAAGAAGATAGCATCTAGTCATACTCTGTGACATCTTAAAATGCAAATCAGGCCCATCTGATTTTAATTTCAGGGCAAGAGGACAAAATCTCAATGAATTGGAAGGACCGTTCATTGTTGGGGAACAGATGGCAGGAGCTTCAGTCACTAAGACTGCTGGCCAGTGTTTTGGTAGGAACATTAACTAAAATGACATCTGCAGCATCGACAGCAAACATTTAAGACATGTGATATGTCAGGAACAAAAGAAGAGTTACCCTTCCTCAGTTGACTAAGGAAGTGATGGCAGGATGTGATGAGACTATGAGCAAGAGCAGTTCCACAGTAGAAAAGGATCACATGGTAGGGTTGCACTGCACAAGCTAACCATTAAAAAGATGAACACATGTGACAGCTCAGTGGAGTAATAAATGTAGACACAGGTCTATAGAGATGCAGGAAATGATAAAGTCAGATGAATCACCAACAGAACGTCACAGGATGGACTCCTTGACCTTAGAAAGGAGATCAATTATTCTCTAGGGGAATTTGCTGACTTTTTTTGGGTTCATTTGTCCCCTTAGAGGCAAGAGTCGCTATAAATCAATACAAAATTATTCTGAGTGATCACCTTCATCCCATGATGAAACATTTCTGTCCTGATGGGTGTTGGTGCTACTGAATCGTCTGAGTAAAAACATTATGCGAATTATATGCTATGGCCATCACTTAAAAGAGATTTTGGACTAGCCTTCCTTTATTTTTGTCACCTATCTGTAAGTTATAATGCAAAACTTGAATTTTGTGTACTTCCAAAATTTTGGTGTAAAAAAACAAGCAGCCCTAATCACTATTTTTGTATTATTAATAGACGGTGAGTGATTTCAAGCAAAAAAGAAAACCAAGAGAATTATTACCAACTCTGCTACTTTTCACATCTACATGGAACATTTCTTTCTGCATTATTCATTTTGGATCATTCTTATGCTTCTCTGATCTACTCTTATCAACACAGTCTTCAACCACAACAGGCAGCCATTTTCAGCCAAAAAGAAAAGGTCTAAAAATCTACTATACTGTTTACCTAATACCTATATAATTTAGCCAAAGCTAGTGAACATAGTTTACCACTTAATAGATAAAGAAAGATTTTTTTTTGTCAGGATTTTGGTGAATTTGAAAACAGAGCTAGAGGGAGAATGAATTTTGGCCTTTTATTTGTCAAGTGTCCAGAAAAATAACTCCAAGTAAATACAGCTGACTCTGTTTGCTCACATTTGTCAACTACATAAGCTGATAATACGTAACCAGCTTGTTCCCATGTGGCCAAAATAAATAAACAAATGTAACATATATAAATGAATAACTCAGCTGAATTGCCTCTTCCCACTTTAGTACAAGATTTCTATTTAATTCTGATCTTATTGCATCATCTGGAAGTGTTTGATTATCTGTGAAAGCCAAAAGAAATCTCACCTGGCAGGAGTCTTTCCCTCCGTAACGATAGCCGGCACAAATCATGTTTTTCGTGCTCCTGAAGTAGTAGAATTTCCAGCAGCTGGTGTACAGCTCCACATCCACAGATCTCAGCTCTGATGACAGCACTCGCCCATAGGCCCAGGTCACGCCCCAGCCACTGACTGTACAATGACTGAAGTCCTTCAGCGGGGGTGAGCTCTGGTCTGGCAGAGGTATCGGCTCGACGTTGGCATTAATGATAGCTGGACGCTCCAACTGTCCCACAGAGAATATATCCTTAAGTCAGTCCTCATAAAAAGCTGATGCTGATGAAGGTAGCATTGTACATTTTCTGTTCACAATATTAAACAAGTTTCATTAAAACTTAAATATACCTCCTGTAGTCCACAGTGTAATAATGTTCTATTGTTCAGGTAGCAATGAAACACTCACTGGTTCCTTCTGGTAAGTATTTGTAATGCAGGTACAGTGCATCAAAACCAGACTATGGGGAATGAGGTAGTATCAGTTGAGTATTTAGACGAAAGGAAGAATTTTATTCTGTTACTGGGAAACAAAAATGAACTTTGGGGACATTTATGTTAACAGTGATAATCTGCAGAACCTCTAAAGTAATAATGATGTAAAGCATTTCAGAATTGTGATGTGGAACTATGGAGGTACAGTAAGGTAATGAACAGGCTTTTGGAGAATCCCTCAAAACTCACAGTGTTTAGTGAAAAAGTTCTTTCTAATACTGGGATGCAACAGTGTAGTTTTGGGGTAGGAAACTCAAAAAAGGGGTTGTAAATGTCAGAATAATGAGGAAGTCATCATCAGTCATGTATGGAGCACAACAACACAGTCACAGAGGAGCCACTGAGCACTAGTTGTCTGCAGTTTTGATCTACCCTAACAGCTCACAGTCTTGTTTTCTACCACTGTACCTGCATTTTAGTAGGAGCCAGTTAGTATTTTGTTGTTTACTGTCCACATTATGCAGTAAATCTTTGGCAGTATTATTGTTATCACTCTTCCAAATGATTTACTCATCTGTTTATATGTAAAGCTGTGAATCAACAACAAGAACACAAGGCCAAAGATGAATCAGTAAACCAAGATAGCAGCTTATTCAGTGAATGAGAGAAATTTCATGTCATCTAACAGAAGTTCACTTGGCAGTAAACCAACCAGGAAGTTGTGTTTCAGTGGCAAAACTGTTGCAGTGCACAGGAAAAATTTCTCTGAACATTAAAAGCAGTGAATCTCTGAGCTCACTGACATCAGAACTACACAACAACTAATAAAATGAATAATGTTTAAAGAACACTCCAGTAGTTTTATACTGAAACATCCATTGATGGGCAGAGAAAATAACCCTGATGATGTCAGTCTGGGTCACTTCAGCTTGGTATTTGAGACTACACATTTAAAACAGAAACTCAGGGCACAGAGTTAGAAAGAAATGTGCAATTACTATGTAGAAAGACTCCAAATAAAAGGCACATACATAATGATCATTCGCTTTTGTGCCACTTTCAAACTATAGCAGTCAAAGGTGAAACTTGACAGACCCGTCTTTATTGACAACTGTGAATATTATCACACCATACACTGCAAAAACTCAAAATCTTACCAAGTCTGTTTCTCTTATTTTCAGTCAGAATGTCTCATCCCACTCGATTTAAGATAAATTCACTTAACAGGTGACATTTCAGCAAGATGGAGAGACTTGTTTTAAGATAATGCATCTTAAATATCTTGTTAAGTCAAACAATCTTGAAATTATCTTGTTTTGAGTTGTATTTTACAAGAAAACTCAAAATAAGTTTAATACATTTCAAATTAGGAGGTTACATGAAAACAAAAATCTATTCTTGAGTAGAAAAACTGCTAATTGCTGCTAAACTGGCTTATTTTAAGACACCTAAGCTTGACAATCCTGGTAAAATATACCTTAACATAAGTTTTCCCAGCTAATATTAAGATGTCAATATTCTAAATATCGTATCTTGTTTCAAGAAATCTTACCAAGCCATTTTTTCACTTATTCTATTGGCAGATTTTTTTTTCACTTATTTCAAACTAAAAGTTCCTTGAAGTAAGTTTTTTTTTCTTGTTTTGAGAGGGGCATTTTTTCCAGTGTAGTACACAGCTTGTGCAGTTTGTTGCTTATTTCCCATCACATTTTTCAGAGCCTGAACTATATCGCAGGATTTAACAGCGTCTGGAACCTAATTAGTGCTTGAAATCCACTCACCCAAAATCACGAGATGTATGTTAAATCATTATCTTCATCAACACGCAACCCTGTGTCACATTCCTCAGTGTTTCCTTACCTTAAGCAGCATGATATCATTGTCAAGCGTCCAGTAACTGTAATCGTGGTGTTTGATGACTAAAGAGACGTTGAATATCTGCTCATTTTCTTCCTTCTTGACGAGATTGTGCTCACTAAGGACCACTTGTATCATGTGACTCCTACAAGAGCACAGAGACCAGATTTTTAAGGTGTTCATTCACTACTGATCAGACAATCTATCACGCCTTGCTGTTCAAATAATTAAGAGAATTGAAATATTGCTTTGAGATTTGTGTGCAATATGCATCATTTCTTTAATAGGTGTTCAGTAGATGTGGTGATCAGACGTAGAGCTGCAGGAACTTACGGCCTCCAGCAGTGGGCAGCAGACACCACCCACTGTGGGTGGATGAGGGTGCCACCACAGAAGTGAGAGTTGCTGTACCAGAGCGAGGCTTGATACTTGATGGAGTAAGGTCGCACCACTCCACCTCCAATGATTCTCTTCCCACACACGCCTGAGGGCAGATTAGGAGGTTATACAGCCAGATATAGAAAGACTCAGGTCAATGATCCTTTTCAAAAAAACAAAGATGGCTCTTTATTCTGTTACAAAGTCAATGTCCAAAAGACAGATTGTGATTGTATTGTCTGTAGTCAGTGCCATTGTACCTCACCTGTCAGGATAACAACAAGCAGGAAGAGCAGTGAGATGTGACACGATGGAGCCAGATTCATTCTAGCAACTGCTGAAAAACAATAAAAAATAATCAAGATAGTCAATATTGCAGGTCATAGAATGGTAAAAAGGTCCAGTATAGTAGAAAGAAAGACATATTAAATGCACACATTCTACTACTATATTGTACTTATTTTTATATGCATATATTATATGCAGACATGTAGCAGGTAGGAATTAATATTAATATTAATAAATTTTTTACTTTATGAGACTGTGGCATGTCTGAAATAGATTAAATTAAATTGAATTGAAACATTAACAAGGTAATAGCAGTCGGTTTAAAGACATCCTGAGTTATAAACTGCAATAGCCACGATTTCAAAATTCTGAATCAATTCACATGGAAGATCAATTAATAGCAAACTATCTTCACCCCTGTAACTGAATGCTTTCTTGAGACTTCTAGACAAATCAGTGCTGTTAGTTCAGTCTCACTTATCACCAAATGTCTTATAACTCTAAAATGCTACTTGGAACATATGAGGTTTCTGGAATAAACATCAGAACTTGAAAAAGCTTCTTTAGCGCAGCCAGGAATGTTCTAATAATAAGATTAAAGCTGCAAGCAGCGTTGGACGGGTCCTCGCATCCATGCTGGTCGTCGAATCCACGCACGTCCACCAGGTGGCGCTGCGACCGAGAATGCATGTCGGCCTCTGGATGTGGTGAGGGCCGGACTGTGATCACACGTGTAAAATTTCAGGCAGATTGGAGCATGTTTAGGGCAGTTACACAGCAGTTGATGTTTCATGGCGAAGCATCAAAATTCACGAGGTCGCCATGGCCATACCCTCAGACTTAAGGTGAGCATTTTGATAACTTTTGATCACCCATGCCTGGAATACATCCTGGCCAAATTTCAGCTCTCTCGGTGTTACCCTGTTTGAGTTTATAGCTTTTGAAAATGTCTAAAAATGACCCAAAATTGTCAAAACATATGACATATAATTCAAAATGGCCGGATTCCTGTTGGGTTTTGGGCATGAGTGTCAATTACATTTTTGTGTGTCTTGACGAGTTACATATGCCTACCAAGTTTCATGATTCTAGCTAAAACGTACTGGCCGTAGTAACTGTTTGAAATTTTCCAGGTGGCGCTATGGAGCCATTTTGCAACACACATATGCAGTTTCCCTAAAATATCAAATGGGTTGCCGGTCCAGATATGTGTGGTAATTTTGGAGAGCATTTGAGCATTTTTAACCTGTCAAAAAGTACTTTGTTTATTACGGCAATGATGCGTTGCCATGGCAACAGTGTTTTATGAATCGTCAAAATCTTCACACTGTGGCATCGTCTCGGCGTAACCACTCAGCTGACCAATTTTCAAGATGATATGACAAAGTTTCCGGCAATGGTAGGTGCAAATGTAATGACAAATACTTCCTGTTGCCAATAGGTGGCGCTATGACTGTGAATGTATATAACCACATGGATATTGTTAGGGCTGGACATTGATCACACATGTAAAATTTCAGGCAGATTGGAGCATGTACAGCAGAGTTAGGCACCACTTCCTGTTTCATGGCGAAGGATCCATTTTTTTGGGAGTCGCCATGGCCACGCCCTTTGAAATGAGATGAACATTTTGATAACTTTTCATCAGGTCGCGTGTTTGCATATATTGGCCAAATTTGACATCTCTCGGACTTATCCCCGATGAGTTATTAATTTTAAAAAATTTACAGCTAATTCAAGATGGCCGACTTCCTGTTGGGTTTAGGGCGTGGCCATGATTGACTTTTTTGGGTTTCCTGATGTGCTGAATATGCATGCAAAATTTTGTAGCTGTAGGTGAAACACTTTGCCAGTTGGCCTAATGACCAAATTTTCAATTTTCCAAGGTGCGCTATGGAGCCATTTTCCTACACACATGCGCAACTCCCATAAAATATCAAATTTTTCGCCAGTCCTGATGAGCATGCCAAGTTTGACGCGTTTTGGGGTATGATAAGGCCGCCAAAAAGGCAATTCAAAAGTCCGGAAAAGAATAATAATAATAATAATAATAATAATAATAATAATAATAATAATAATAATAAATAATTCCTTGCATTCCAATAGGGTCTTCGCACCGTCGGTGCTCGGACCCTAATTAGTTTTTATACTATAAACACGACTTCAGATATAAGATACACAAAACTTCTGGCATTACCCACTTTTGGTTTTATTGGCTGATTATACTGGTTTAAAACAAGAAAAGGATGGAACAGAAACAGAGCCAAGATTCACAACCAGTGCATAGTGGCTGCTCCCAAAAACTTTCACATCTCATCCTAACATCGTAATATCAAAGCTTAATATCTCAACATTTGCTATGCACTGAGATATGAGCTACTACAACTAAGATCATGCTTGATGTGTGGATTACAATTACAGTCCATAGTTTGAAATAAAAGTATTAACATCTGGCAGCTCTTGCTTCTTTGCAGTCATGTAAAAGGGTTTTCTGACTACATTCAAGTATGAAGAAAAAGAATCCTAAAGAAATTTTTCTATTACATTAACAGCTGGCAGTCTGCCCTTATTCTCCATTCCCACAGCTAATGAGCTATAATATGTAAATGTATATCATAGTATACAAAGACACCTCACCTTATCAATACTCAGTTAAGAATCAGTCCAGCATCCACACACTCCCACTCTGGCACAATCTTCCTATACAAAGACAAGCTTGGGGGCTGTCAAGCCTCTTTTATACCATACCCATGCCTATCACTCTTATTATTCCCTACCATGAACCCCCATTTGTCTAAATGTCTCTCTCACATGGAAAGGAGAGTCTGACCTAGTACATAAAAAAACCCAGCCTTCTCTTCTATTACACCTTTCTTTCTAGGGCCTTTGTTCTCACAACTTCAGCCTTTTGTCCAGTAGTGGAGACAAAGTGAATCCTGATGGAGATGAAACCCAACAAGCCGTGGAAACGATACTTGACAGACATGTTGTTGGTATATCCAGTGATGTTACAGAGACAGGACAAAAGCACGAGTCTGAGGCTTGATGTCTGATATATATTTGCCCTCTAGCACACCACCAACCTGAGATGTTGCAGGACATAACAGCGTTCATTTTTTTTACTTGTACAGTCAGAAACGATGCAGCCAGCAGAGTCAGAACAGAGAGCAGAAAGCAACAGTGGCTCAGAGTGTCTCTTATACTTCTGTTTTTCCCTCAAGCAGACTCATGGTCAACATAAAACTGTTGTGTTTAATGGGAAAACCAGTGTTAAATTAGTGCAAAGCCTGCTCTGTGTTGATAAGTCTGATCCAGCAGGGATGCGCTGTGGTCTAACTCCTGTCTTCAGTACACTTCCACTCCCCTCCCAGCTTTTTTCATCTTCCCAGGTGTCATTTGTATTTAGGTTCCCAGCAGTTTTTTTCCTTTCTGAGTTCCCACACATGGGGGCGTTTGGTTTGTAAGTCATAGCCTCCATAAAGTCCACACTCCCCAAGGTGTCATTCCAACTGTGAGGGTGAAAGGTGATAGCGTGCTCCGCTCTCCCTCAGGTGCAAAGTTAATGTGACAAACAGAACGCCTTTGTGTGTGTGTGTGTGTGTGTGTGTGTGTGTGTGTGTGTGTGTGTGTGTGTGTGTGTGTGTGTGTGTGTGTGTGTGTGTAGGACAGAGAGAGTGAGGCAGGTGTCTTGCACAGAACACGGTTATCTCAGTGGTGAGTCTGAGAGCAGCACGTGTCACTACACAGAGACTTGTTTTCCCAATGAGGACAATTGAGTTGATAGAAAAAACCCAAATATGTCTATTTGTCTATGGATTTAATAGCTATATTCGCACCGTGTCAGCAAAATCTCATTAAAAGTTAATATAAGAATGACTAGTTATGGCTTCCTGGAGAACGTTTGGGAACAGTGACTCCCTGGAGTCATGAGGTAACTGATGAATGTGAGAGTGGTATCAGTTTTCTCATCTAACTCTCTTGAAGAAAGTGAATATGTGCTTACTGCATTTTATATCTCTTTAATGATTTTACATACCAGTTAACCTACAAGCAAGACATGAACCAGACACACAATGCAGATGTTATAAATAAAATAGAGGTTCCAAATAAAGTAAATAAAACTACTCAAATGCAAATGTAATCATGTGAATCTTAGGCTTCCAGCAACATGTGCTACCATTAGTTTGGATAATCCACCTTGATATTTATAGTTTCCATTGGGACTAACAGCATTGGCTAGAAAGTTGTGATTTTAAAGTCATGTTTCAATGCTATGTAGTGAATTTGTATTTTATCCTGCAGAAACATTCTGTGCAAATAACATCATCTTTCATTGCATGACCAAATGCCACGTGTGTGAGTGAGTTTGTTGTCATTTAGTTGAATTGACTCTTTAAAAATGGCCTCATATTACCATTGTAAAGACCATCATCTGGTTAAATGTTTGCAGTATTAACAAAATATCTGTTTGAGTCATCCTTTCCTTGTCTATATTGTTGAAATGGAAGAAGACATTTCTGTAGGCTATGTAGGGTTAGTATCAGCCCAGGAAACACCTGACAGCGGGAGGCCACACTAAGCCGACTCTTCCATTCTGCTGGGTGAAGCATCAATTATTCAGCACTCTGTAAATGTGGGACAAGAGGAGGTCAGGTGAGATTCTCCCGTCATGCTGTGGATGATGCTGACTTGCCAGAAGGCTGCTGATGATTATCATAATCATCTTCAAAGGGCTGATAATAGTGTGTTATTATCATTTCTGACATGGATTCAGTGATGACTGATGACTCATATTTATACAGAGAAACGCTTGTGCACAGAGTACTTCTGTATTACCTTGACTCAGATGTGAATCCCCCCCCACAGCTGCAAAACAAAGCTGTGCAACACACACAAACATACACACAGTAGGCCATTGAGACATTTCAACAGGGATAAGCTGGGATGATGACACAGACGGAGCGTGCTGATACAGTATAGATGAACCTGCTCTGCACAGTACCCCGTGTTGCCATGGCAACAATGTAAGGCCTTTCGACAAGTCAGCAGGGTCGGAAGAAAGAGTTCTAACAGGAGATACTTTCTCAATGTGAACTTTGTTGCGCTCTCTCCGCTCTCTTTCCTTCTCAATCAATGCCACAGTGCTGGACCCTGCTGCACGATGAACAATGAAATTAAGAACTTCTTTTTTTCCAGACGAAACTTGAGGATAAATGTTGCTGTGACCGACTCCCACTGTTTCCAGAGAGGAATGAGTGACCAGGCTGGGCCGGCAGTAAGGAGCAGAGGAAACCGGTGCTCTGGCTGCAGTGGTTCAGCTGCTGGTGTGAGATAACGGCTGCTATGATGAACCTGCTTTTGTGTTTATGTTGTGTGCTCCTGGATCTCATGACCGTCCACAGTGAGTACATTTGTTTTAAGTTTTGCTAACAAAACATGTGACACTTGACCCAGTTTTTAATTGTTGGATTCTGGTCCTTTGATTTTGGTTAACAACTTTCAGCATTCGATGTTAACTTTTTCTCAAGCATATATTTTGATTTAAACATCACTATTTCTTAATTTGAAGATTTTTGAAAGGTATAGTTTGACATTTTGTTGAATGAATTTATTGATGTTTTAATTAGAGGACTGATTTGCGTGAAGACTGGAATTATTGTCTTTTGTCTTTTAAACACGATGGAAATATCATCTTTTAGGACTTCTTCTTGTTCTTAGTGTTGTTACGTTTTAACTTCTTTGCTTGGCGCTTTGCACATCCATTTTGATGTCTATGTTGTGTTTTGTCATGAACCTGTCTATCTGGAACTCAATGTTATATTGTATTATTATATTGTCTAGTACAGGTCTCTTAGTGTTGTTTGTCAGTGACTCAATGTTGTCTTGTTATGTTATTTGAGGACAGGTCTCTCTTGAGAATGAGACCCAGTGTCTCAATGAGATTACCTGTATAAATAAAGGCTAAATAAAAAAATAAAATAAAATATGGGGAAACAGCTAGCCAGATTGTGCTTAAAGGTAACAAAACCCACCTAATTTCCAACACCTCTGAAAGTCACTTAGCATGCTATATCTTATTATCTTTAATTTGTGCAAAAACAAAGCAAAAAAATAATATTTCTGCATTTTACTGACACTCATAATTCATAATTCCTTATTGGAGAGAAGCTTCTAATTGGAGTCTCTGCTGGCAGTCTTGCAAATCATCATAAGTCCAGATAAACTGAATTGTTTCTACCTGCTTCCCTTGTTTCCTCATCTAGGTGCTGTTTAAGCCAACCAGCTGCTCTCTGTGCCCTCATATTTACCAAAGCAACATTACAATGTTGGTTTGCTGTTGTTCCCCACAAAAAATGTTGGACTGTTCCTTTAAATTGTTGCCCTCCAATTTATACCTTCAACATTAGGGTTTGTGATTCCTTCTCAACAGTGTTAATCCATAGTTAAAATGTATTTCCAGGTAAGTATTTGCAGGTGTTAGTCCCCACCATTTGCACCACATCTGCGACTGTGAAGCCCGAAGCCAGTGTACAGTAGCTGAGTTGTTGCATAAGGCAGGAAGGAAGAGTCCCCACTCTAATGTTTCAGAGCCCAAAGTGAGGTGGTGACACTTGAAGGTCAGGTTATATTGCATTACCTTCATTACGCAGTGGCCTCCCAGGTGACAGAAAACCACTAACTGCAAGGCTGGGTCAATGGCTTGGGAATCAGGTTGGAGTGGAGGATTAGAGGGCCTCAGTCTTTATGTTAAGATTCTCAGTGTTTTATAAGTGCGGCTGATATTCATATCTGGGGAGCTGTTACTATACATGCAGGATGAGTAATTAGCAGTTCAGGCGAATGCATGATGGAAATTCCGTTTTTATGACCATGATATATTTTTTCTACAAAAGTAGAAGTTTGTTGTGGTGAAAACAGTTTTGAAGTCTGCTGTCCTCCAGCTTTATGAGCACTGACTTAAAACAACTGTCATTTCCTTCTCACTAGTCAGTCAGAGCTCAAGAAGTTGACGAGATGATGAAAAAAGAATTTCTTCATATCCTGCGAATCTTCACAGACAAATTAAATATCACACATACAACAGTGTTTGTGTTTCCATACAGGCCATGTGCTCATGCAGGGACGTATAGTAGGTGGTCACGCTGCTGCACCAAACTCCATCAAATACATTGTGTCACTGCAGAGCACCAGCGGCCAACACTTCTGTGGTGGATCACTAGTTCACAGGTACTGGGTTCTGACTGCAGCGCACTGCAACATCGGGTAAGAGTGTTGAACAGCTGTCAACAGTAATGATGATTTGACCTTTGTGCTGCAGTTTTTGGGTGAAACATTTTAAAATGCATTATTCACATTTCAGCTTTTATATAAGGATACATCCACATGTCTTGGTTGGTCAGTCAGTGCATCACATTGGTCCAGACTGAAATGTCTTTGGAATTATTGACATTTTTGGTGCCCAGGTGTATCCTAATGCTTTTTATGACCACTTGTGTTTTCCTTTAGTGGCACCATGAGGCTGAGTCCTTTGGCTTTGAATGAAATTATTTCAACATCTATTGCATGGATTGCAATACAGTCTCATTCAATCCTTTGTGTACTGCAGGTAGTGAAACCTAATCCTAGGGAAATTATCAGACAATGTCAACATTTTTATTAGTCCAGCATTTGGTTGATGACAGAATTCATGCAAAGCTGATGGCATTAATATTAGATTGTTCTGCTCTAATTAGTAAATGTTAGCATGCAAACCAGTTAATCGATATCCTAGGTTATGCTACTAAAGAACTGGTTTGTACAATGTATTGTCCGACAACACTGGAAGGTGAAAGTGACAGAAATAGTTAAGTAACTTTTTTAATAAGAGAGCTATAGAGAGAAGTACTGCTTATTTTCTCACCTCCAGTCATGGCGTGAAGTGGGTGTGAATGCTACAGAAACTGTGGGGCACCATTCTAGATTCAACCCTTAAAAACAAGTTTGTTTCCACATAGCCACACATAAGCAAAGAGATGACAGAAATATGAGTTACACCCAACATAACATCTGTAAAGGATACATCCACATTTATGCACATATCATCAGAAAAGTGGAGGGAGAGGAGTTGGGAGATTAAAATGGTAAAGTTATTAACTTATCCAAGTAATTCTCGCTGCAACCTGCAGAACAGGGCAGGTGTCAACCATTGACTGAATATAAAATATGGACGGCAAAGCAAAAATGCCTGATGCCTGCATTCTATCTAATGGCCAGCAAGGCGACTCCTCAGGCTGCAAGAATAATCCCATATGTATAAAAGTCTATGAGAAAACAATGCTACTTCTCACTTGATTTATTATCTCAGTAAACATTTTCCTAATGAGTTTATGGACTCTGTCTATGGTTTCAAGGCTTCTTCAATACAGCACGATGCTCATTTAGTAATATATCTTACCATTTAGAGTAAAATAGATGATAAAGCAGAGTATGTTTTACAGCAGGGATAACTTGTGATTGACAGGTTGCTACTGTAAATTTATAGCATTCAAGAATTTACAGTCCAAGTCACTCCTTGCTCATTACATCTGGTTTAAGAGCAAGATGCAATGGTGGTCCATCAACCAGTGGGTGTGGTTATGTCAATTTTTTGTTAGTCTGACTCAGCGTATGTAGGCTGTAGATATAAGCCTGTCCCTGGTCACACATATCAACTGGCTTTCTCCTCCTCTTCTGTGGTGTCATACCAGTCTCTATTTCCATCTTTGCTATACAGACTAATCTACTGATCAATTACTTAAGCTAACAATGTGGCAATTGTTTTCCACCTGGTTCCAATCATTTTTTTTCTCTTTTTTTCATCCCAAGTAACCACAGTGTCGGCCTTTGTACAAGACTTTCAACAGTGCAATGTAGCTACAGTAGCTCAAATCGCAGCTGTGCCCTCACAGAGATATTAGCATTATAAACTATAAAAAACTATCATCAACCGAGAAAAAGCTGTTTACTTGAATGCCTTCATCTTCAGTCTAACATATGACTTGACACTATTGTCTTAACTTTGCTCTTGGGAGGGATCAAACTGTTTCTGAAACACCTGCACATTTAATGACATTGTTCTGACAGTTTTCAGTGGACTACAAGTCACTGTATAGAAGCTAACTTGGCATGATTTATATATTGTGAGCAGATGGTCCCACCAGATGCCTAAAAGCAAACATTCATTCTGCTACGGGTAGGTAGCGTCAAAAACGGTGCCGCTTCATCGCGACACAAAGTAAACCTCCATACGGGCCTTTTGGAAGTCAAACAGCACACAGATGCGGTTGAGTCAGCCGACCTTGGCGCACCATCAGTGTGTGTGTGGGTGAGAGAGAGAGAGACAGTGAAGTGTGATCTTGTCTGGAACCACGAAAATGGCCATATTTCTGTTGTAAGGTCCCAGCCCTGCCTGCTCACAGTGAGCCATTGTTCCCTGGCCGACGAACAGTTCACGATGGTCGCGGTCATCTCTTGTGCACACTGTGTTCTGTGACTTTGTGTACTGCTCATAATTTCTCACGTGTGTCATTCACTTTTTCAATAAACTACATAAAAACTGTTTTCTCAAACGTAAAATGAGAATCATCACTATATTGCGGTGTTGATGAAGAGGCCTGTGCAGATCCTCTGTTCTCTTTCAGAAATCATCAGTCATGATCAAATCTGCCATTTGTGCTTTATTTGTTGATGAACATTATGTAAAATTTAAATGCATTGTCTTTTAGGGCAGAGCAGATGATGATAGTGGCAGGTGACTACAAAATAAATATCTTCGAGGGTACTGAGCAGTATGCTAAACCCCACAGGCTGGTCACCCATCCACTGTACAACAGGAGCACCAATAACGCTGACATCATGCTCATTAAGGTACAGCAGAAACATTGCAGAGATGTAATCCTGCAGTAACCTCATCAATGTTTTACAATAGTATGATATTACCACTGCTAGCTTTGCCTGTCTGCTGTTTGGTACTGGCGAGGTAGCATCTTTTGCTAAAAATAGTTCCCTGTTGTTGCTAGAAACTCAGTTGATTGGAGTGTTTGAAGGCTGGAGAACCAAACAGTGATTCAAAATAGATTAGACCATTCTCTGTTGATTCATTCCTAATTTAAAAGACAGTCGTATACTTTGTTAATGATTCACCATGCAAGTGTTGAAACTGCTCTCTGATTTTCTGTCCAGTTGCGAGCCCCCATGGTCCTGAACAGATTCGTGTCGCTGGTGCCTCTTCCCAGGCAGGGGACCGGTGTGATCGAGGGCCATCTGTGCCGGGTGTCTGGGTGGGGGTACAGTAGTCCGGGTGGAAGCCAGGTTCCTGTCACGCTCAGGACAGTCACAGTGCCCATTGTTTCAAGTGCAAGGTGCAACAGCAGCGACTCCTTCAATGGGAACATCACGGCAAACATGATCTGTGCCGGCTACAGGGCTGGAGGAAAAGATGCGTGCAAGGTACAGAAGACAAATGTAGCTTTGTTCATGCAACTCAAAAACTTTCAGCTGCGAGGTAAGCAGGTGTTACGCAACAGCTGTCCAGTGACAAACATTTTCATTTGATATTCGAAAAGACATGAAATCCATTTTGATATAAAAAAATTCTCCAAGGTACCAGCCTTGGTTCCCAGTGTATACCAAATAGCACAAGCCTATCCCCTCTTCATCATCTCACATTAGAGCAAAACAATAACTTAGTTTTGGGGAGCTCATCCCCCTGACAGCGCGAGGATACAGTTAATCATGTCAGTGTTGGTTTTCCTGGAAGCTTTTATTAAGCAAACCTGGCAAAGTCCATCCTCAAGAATTATATTAGTTATGATAGTCGTAGAGGACATAGAAAAGCAACCCTAAAATAGCACCAGGACTGAAAACCTGGCTGTAATTTTGAGGTAAACTCATCTACCACAGCACACACCAACTTGGTTATTAGTATCATGAAAGAGTTTCTGCCCAGCCTTTGATGCAGGAGGGAAAATTACATGAAATTCAATGTGTGACATACCAGTAGGCTATATTTCGCCTTGAGTAAAGAACTGAATGACTAATTAAAAAGTGCTATATTTAACGCTGCAGTGTGCAACTGTGTGTTTTCAAGTGATTAAGATGAACAATTCAGAGAGATTAAGATTTCACAATACAAAACAACAATAAACTGGGCCTTCACTAATGAGAATACAGACCTTCTTACATCTCTGTTGGCCTCTGCTAATATGCCATAACAATCTAGGCCTTATAAAAGAAAAGGTCACATGTGAGTTTGTCACATATGAAACATGAAACACATTTGGTGATTTCAGATAGTTAACATGCACACTGTGACATCTATTTTGTTTATGCCTTTTATAGGGGTTAGCAAGTTCACATGTAAAATAATAGTGTTCCCCTGGTGTTATTTCCACACAAAACCTTGTGGTTTATTACATAACTGCATTTCACATCGTAAATCTAACAGGCATGTTCTGTATACGAAAACATAGATTTCAAGAGTGATTTTTTGTAAGGAACTATATGTAACAATATACTTATTCTGTGAGGACTCAGTGTCTTTATATTGTTCAATTCTGACAACCGGGTGTTGTTGGGCTTTGACAGTAATATTCTTCGATGTTTATAGCTTTTATACAACACACAACTAATGTTACATGACTGAGGCATCAAGAAATACTGAATGCTTCCTGAAATAGTTGCCTCTGAGACCCTGCTGTTCAGACTCTTTGTATAATTTAGTGTATCCTGTGACAGCAGTCAGAGACATTAAAGCAGCTTTACAGCAACATTACGTGAAACTTAAAGCTTTTCCGTGAGCCTCTTTGTGACATGGTAACTGAGAAGAGGGTGTGGTTCTGTCCTTTGCAGGGAGACTCTGGCGGGCCGCTGGTGTGTGGGGGACGAGTCTATGGCGTGGTCTCCTGGGGCAACGGCTGCGGGGATGCTAAGTTTCCTGGAGTCTACACAGCTGTGTCCAAATTCCGTCGATGGATAGATCAAACCATCTACGGGTCATTCCTACGCTGTTCCAAATACTGATGACGATCATGATGCTGAAAGTAGCCAATTGTTCCTGAAAAAAATCATTCCCTTGACAATGTTTCAACTGCCGTGCATCAGAGGTGATACCTCTGAAACATTGCTCTGATTATACTGATAATATCTGAATAGCAATATAATGATAACGCAGCTCATATTCTGAAAGTATCTAGGGGTGAAAACTGGACTTTGTCAGCTACTATAATTATGGGATTCACTGCAGTTTGCCCTTTTGTGCTGCTGTACATGTAATTATCCTTTTATGGAAATAAATATTGCAGTTTAGAGAAGGTTTTTTATTGTGTCAGTGATTATTGATAAACATTTAGAATAATTTCTGGTCTTATTTATCCTAAATTAGCTCAAACCTTTTTTATTCCAATTAGTCTCTCACTTTTAGCAGCGCCATCATGTGCGCCCACAAGATTTTCAGGCAACATCAGAAGGGCTCACGTGCAAAGAAAGTGGATGCTGCTAACTTACAGACCAACATATCAGGGTTTACCAACATTTGAACCAGCTCATGAAGTCATTTGCATTATTTTGAGACGCCACTGTCACCCAAACCTGATCAAACCACACCCAGACAGGCCTGAGGGAGAAAATTATCAGCCAACTCACCTTGGCCAATTCCAGATACATGTGGATATTTTTTACACCTAATTTAGGAGAACATCAAGTCTCTCCTGTAGTGAAATGATGTATCATTGTATCAGCTGTTATCGTGACAGACCACAGGCAGGTGCAAACATACTAAAACGCTTTTGAAATGTACACATTTACATTCAGGTCAAACAACTAAATCGTAGATGGTGCCATATTTTTGTAACATTTTCATACAAGCTTGTAGACTTTTAGCTTGTAGGTGTTATCTGCCTGTCAATATTCCTTTTGGGCTGACACCAAAATTTCATTTTAAAGATCTGTTTTTTCTTTTTACCTTGTTTTTAAAAAAATTTGTATGTTGGAAAACACATTGTGAGAGAAATAAGCAGTCCACACCATGACTGAGCATTTTCATCTTGAAACAGCAATGTACCCTTGGCACTCTCAAAAATATGAATTCAGATTTTTGGTGTTTAATACATCACAAATCTACGAAACCAGTTCCATAAACTTACAGGTTGGGACTTTTTGTCATTATTCTTCTTCAAAATTGGTTTCCAGTTTGTACACGTGTGGTTGAATTACTTCAATATTGCAATTTGCCATTGTGCAGTGCAGAGTAGTTTTAGAGATGATCAAGGTCAAAGGTGAGCTGGTGTGCTTGAGCTGCAGCAAGTGGGGAGTGATGAGAGGAGAGACAAGCAGGGACTTCACTGAGTTACATCAGTCATTTTAGGGCAAAAATTAAAAAAAACTTCTAAATATGTATCTTTGATACACAAAGATTGTTTTTTGGGGTTTAATCAGTGACCTGAGAGAAACTTTAAAGCTTTTATCAGATTATACCAATAATAATACCAGTATTAGTGGTGTATTATATTATGTTATAATATTAATAATACATGAAACTGACTCATGCCAACAGAACTCAGAAGACCCAAGGAATGTATGAAAAAGTGGAAGCGTTTTGAAACTTGACTGAGAAAAATCAAAGATGTCTTTATGGGAGTGACCAGCCATCCTAATTTCGGAGTTTCCTCTTGACCTTCTGGCAACAGAAATTATTTCACATAAATGCTATGCAGAAATATTTAGGATCTGAAACCATGTTTGCCAGAACTTCAAACCACATACAGCAAAGTCCTCTTTTGTTCATTAACACAGCAGCTTAATCTGAAGCTTGACTAGATGAGAACAGAATAACAAACACTTGCTCTTACAGATAAAAAGCTCAATTTATAAGCAACAAAACCTACCTTGAACATTCAGCACTCTAAGGGGTTTATTGTTACCATGCTGCTTGGTCTAATATAACCAGAAGGTTAACCTAACATTGGTTGATTTTGGCAATCTTTAGCTAGGTTTCCTTTTCAATATCAGTGACATTACTGGGTCAGTTCACAGCTTCCGTGACTCTTCTCCAGTTGTGCTATTGTTACCTTAGGTTTTTGCTTTTAACATTATCAAAGATCCAGTAACATTATCTAACAACTTGTGAATGAGGCTGCTGTGCAAAAGTTACCAATTACTGCTTATCTTAATTGACTGGGAGCCTAAAACGACCAATTCAGACACCAAGATAACCAGATATCGTGAAAAAATTTAGAGCTGTTGATGAAATGATCTGATTTGAAAGGTGGATCCTGTGATAAAATCACAGCCACTGCAAGTCCAAAGGGAGCAGACCTTGGTGTGCCATGACAGCATCTGCACTGTGAATGGTTGACGGCACATTAAAGTTAGCTGCGCTGCAGGCTCAGATGTCATCTTTCATTTCCTTCTTTGTGTAAAGATATTTGATTAAGTTCCTCTTTTAAAAGTCTGTGTTAAGACTGAATACCTGTCTGTTGCGCAATGCTCATATCTGTTTTGTAAGACAATCCTTTGTGCTGTTCCTACAGAAGACAGATTAATGTAAACAGCAGGCAGCAGTGGATGGTAAGCACTTCTCATCCCCGAGGGAAAGTTTAAACAGGACAGTTTTCTTACCATCTTCTGATCTTGAAACTTCACAATCTGTGCTACCAGAAGACCGAAATGTTTGCATACTGGATCCTTTCATGATGACATTATGGGTAACATGAGACATTATCAATGTATTATCAATATATATCAATAATCTGAGGGAGGTCACATGTATAATATCTTTTAGCGTGTTTTTTTTTTTTTATCATATTTTACAAGCCTCTTTTTGATATTTAAGTTAATCTGTAGTCTAATTTGATGAGATAAAGCTGGAACTTCCTCAACTCTGGAACATATATCATTGGAAAAGCACGTATTTATATATCCATTCACTGGACCCATTGGCTTTCAAATGCAGTTCTCAAGAAATTCCAATGAAATCATGTGCAAACAGCTCAGGGCCTCAGCATGGGACTGAAAGTGCGCCACGGGGCCAAAAGTCAACATGTCAGCCTATGAAAATGCTGCCATCCTATGGTGAGCTCTGACTCGGTGGATGTTCCCCTTCCAAGCCCACATCACGGCAAAAGCATCGCAAAATTTGTGAAATTGTACAAGGGGCTTGAGGATTTCATATCTCTGACTGGTCGAGTGGTGGCGCGAAAACGACGCGTTTCAAAGAATCGGTTCACATTTACGCACCAATCTTCGAATTTGAAATCGCCATTTGTTTGATTGCATCTAGATCCCGGAGAGTGGAGAATTGGCACGCCACGACTCCAACTGGACGCTTCTCTGGGCTGCACCAGAAAACCCCCGTACAGCTCCCTCGCCAGGTCTCCCCGGGATCCGTGTTTTGCATCGCTCCTCAATTTGCATTTCTTCCTCAGATTTTCCGTGCGACGGGTTCAGCCGCTCGAAACCAGCGGGCGCTTCACGGCTCTATTGTGCGTGCGCCTCCATTTCCAAAGCAATACGCGCAGAGAAAAAACCTCTGGAATTCTTGAACGATGTTGCCGAAGCTCAACGAGCGGGGAAACTGAGGACATTTTGATTTACTGTTATTTCTGTTGCGTACCTACGAAGACAGACACGTGTCTTCGGGGTAAACAGAAAGGGCTAGGTCGTGCCAGCTGATCGCACATTTTTTCCCCTTTTGTTTATTACAGACGACCGGGTTCAAGCTTGGCGACGAGCTATACATTTCAGTTTGTGCGCCTTGGTGATAAAGACGCATTTGGAGATGTCGGAAGTGCTGCCTTTCAACGAAGAAAAAATGAGTCATTATGGAAATGAGGGCGACGAGGGACACCTTTCCTTCACCTGTCGTCTTCAAGACACCAACAACTTCTTCAGTGGCTCACAGAATAAACGTCCTCCGAAACTCGGACAAATAGGCAGGAGCAAACGGGGTAATTGTATAATTAAGGCGTTTTCGCCTGTACGGTGATTGTGGTGAATGCGCACATTGGTTGTAGTGTACCATGATAGAGGATGTTTCCCTGTGGAGCCAGATCGGCAACACAGGTGCCTTGGCATGATCTTCATTACAGTAAAAGATCAGAGAGAAAGTCTTGTTTGCATGCAATGCAATGTCTTAGTTTTTAAATATTCTATTCTCACTGCAACACAACTTGGATGCGCAGTGCTGTTAAATGCCTTCTGAACGATGCTCAGCAGAGTTATGCTGAATGTTCCCTTGAATGGATGGTATGATTGAGGTTTAAATGCTGTGAAATTCAGATTTTTGTAACTGCATGATAAATCCAGCTTGGTTGTGTGTTTTCCATTGTGTGTCCTGCATTCCTAATGAATCCCATGAGATAGCCCTTGAAATTTGAGGCACACTTATAGTAGCACATACATGTACAGACAGACAGACAGATACAGTTACATGTACAGTAGTGCACAGACACAACATGGACCAACATGGCAAATGGGCAGATATGTAAGTGCTGCACCTGTAGGTGCACAGCAAAGACACGCACATATTCACACATGCACAGTCCAAAAATGTGCATGTGATGCAGGCAGTCACACTCGGGGTTATCTTTGTCTTCTTGCATGCGTTCACTTTCTAATCCATATGCACATCACTTCTGCTCATGCATGTCAGCTCTAATGATTGTGGGCTTTTATGCCCTTCTGTCAGTCGGTGAATTTTCAAGACGCCACACCAAGATGAGCCCCCCTCATTAACTCTCTCCCCCTGTCATCCACAGTTGTGATCGAGGATGAGAATGGCGACAACGAACAGAAAAATGGAACAGAGAAGACCCCGGCAGAGGCTTAGAGCGCTAGGCTCACTACCCCCCAAAAGACACTCTTGAAATTTTTTATGGCGATATTTACCAGTTTTAATCCAAAGACACTGTATATAAGCACTTTCTCTCATGTGGCAGCAAGCAGCACTTCCACACCCTCCTCTCCCAGTCAGTCATGACCGTTTGGATGACACACACTGGCAGGGGTGGGAGATGGCAGCAAAGGAGACCCCCAGGTGGACCCCCCCAACACACACACACACACACACACACACACACACACACACACACACACACACACACACACACACACACACACACACACTCATGCACGTATGCACTCAGAGCCACACGCACAAACATACACACCCTCGATTACAGGGTTTCGCCATAAATCCAAATATGGGAGAAGACAACAAGGGGGGGCGACGAAGGCGACGCTGTCGAAATGCAGAAATCAGGGACAGGATACAGAAGTAAATCTAATATAAAAACTAAAGCACACACTTCTCCTATATCTTATCAGTCTTATCAACCATTCTTTCTGCTCTTCATTTTGATCGAGGGCAAATGAATAACAGAGTTTGTAAATATGGAAAGGGTAGCCCATATTTTCTTGCACAAAGTGGGAATTGGTGAACTGCTTTGTTCTGTGTTAAAGACTTTATTTATTATTGGTCCTTTGGAATATGTCTTTTGCTGTGACTTAAGACCAGAGGGAGCGTTTTCTTTTTTTTTTGTATGTTGAGAAAACTTTGAGCAAGTGAGAGTGATATTTTTGTTCACTTAACAATTCTCGATGTTGCCTGAGTGTTTTTTGTTACCATACTTTGCAGCTAAGGAGTCATTTATATACAGTGTACCTCCCACCTGTTTTTAAGCTTCCCAGGCTTTCACCTGGATTGGTTGATACTGTAACTTGACTGTACACACCCTATTGATAAAACTATTTATATTGCATTGTGCATTATTGTGTGTGCCAAATCTCATGAGGGATATGCTGTACCACACTACTTGTTCTTTTTTGTGCTTTATACATTTAATCATTCAGTTCAGTCGTTTTATTGGTTTGCCATTTTTTAGGGCTCTTTCTTAAAACACTGAAATACCAACTCATGCATGGCGAATATGAAATCATGCATGCATGGCAGAAATTCTGAAACTCTCGTGTATTCTTGAAGCACCTCGTATACAGCTTTGAATGACAAACCTCGAGAAACAGTCTTAATTCTGCGTTGTACTGTACGATTCACACTGATTTGTACAGTGGCCTAATATCTTGTAATAAAGATTATGACAAAGTACTATTTACTGTTAGTGTTGATTGTGGTTTACAATAAGGAATGATGTACTCGATGTTGCTTTTTGTTTTTTAAACTGTTTTAAAAACTGTAGCAAAAACACGAAAATATAGTTTTGTATCAGAAAGATGAAGACAATAGCAGATAGCTTGGCTTACTTTTGGACATGTTCCTTGTACAGTTTCTCCTGTTGTTATTGGATTGCCTAACTGGCTGCCAAGGAAGGTCAAGTCAGCATTTTCCACTGTGAGGAAGTAGCATCCCATTCCTTGGAAAGATCGGATTTGGAAGGAGACAGAAATGGGAAGAATGATGAGCAAATAAACCCATCAAGAATCTGAAATGCACACTTTGTTTTAAGGAGAGTGGAGACGTTCTGCTCGGACAACTGCACAACAGACTCTCATTAAGTGCTACAGTACTGCAAATGATTTTGTGGGGAATATGTACACCACTGCTTCCCAATGCAATAAATGTTTGTTTGCATTTAAAATCTCAGCTTCTCTCTTTAATCAAGTCCTGCCTTTAACTCTCATGCCAGAGATGTAAATGGTGCAGGGGCACTGAGGCATGAGGAACACTGATGAGACGTGACATTTCCAGCTCTGCTGTGGTGACTAAATGATTCATGTTGTGTGACGAGCCTCTGTCAGCGTACAGCATCTTAAACCCCAACTGCCTGGATGTTTGCTGGGAACACATACATGCTGCTCTATGTGAACACACACACACACACACACACACACACACACACACACACACACACACACATAGGCACTCGCATGTCCGTTTCAGCTCCAACTGCAGGCGAGACTAACATATTGCTAGTCTCTCTCCCTCCCCATCTTGACAGACATGAAAGGGGCTGCCTGTGCCGGGTACCATGGTAACAGATGCACCTTGCACTCGATGGGTGCTGCGGAGGGTTTCGGTGCAGAATAGTCTTCCCTGAGCCTCAGCTTGATACCATCGCTAGCTTTAATGGAATGTTCTCCATTCTCTTATCTTTGCCCTCTTCTCTCAAGACCCCTTATTCACTCAGTGGCGTGACCGCATTATCCTGCCAAAGTAGTCCCTTCTTCCAAGATGGCAGTCAACCATGACAGTGGCGCCTACTGCAGTAGCAGCCTATCCCCTCATAGGATCAGAGGATGTTACATTTAGTGAGTAATGGTTTATGATTGTCTGTGTGGTGGATCCTTTCATCCAACATGATGCGGTGAAAGCTGGATATGATGAGGTGGACTCAGCCTGGCTCTGCTCAGTCTTCAAACAGGCGCATGTACTTTTCACACACAACCTAACCTGTGAGGTTTAATGATATTATTGTCAGGGCATTAATTTTTCTGCTCCCCAGCTTGCAGACTTTTGCAGTGTTTGCAACAGAACTGCATTCCAGGTAGTAAATGCTTGTCTTAAATCTCACCTCCGAAGGCAGATACACCTTTAACTTCTTGGAGGTAGAAGAGTAATTGGCAGCATTTGTCTTTTTTAACAGAAGTTGGGAAAGGAAGAGTGGATTGTCTAGGCAGCAGAAGGTGGTCAACAGAGTCACAAAGATGCCTAAGAGTCAGATGAATGAGTTACACAAACTGCAAAATAATGCCACATCCCACTAAACAAAACAACAAAGTGCCTAAGGCAGATGAATTACATTAGTAAGGTAGGAAAATGTGCTAATATTTGAACACACACAAACAATGGAAGGTTTTCCCCAAACTGCAGCATCAAAAACAGTTCAAATCACCAAATCTGACCGTTCAAACAAATACTGATGTGAGTTTCATCAAAGTGAAGAATATCACATTTCTCCTTTAACGCTATAAATAGTGTGACTGATATACAGCATTGCTGATATGAAAAACAATCTTTGTCTTGTTTTATTATTAAAAAAAAACACACACAAATATATCAGTGTCTGTCTCATCTGATAAGTGGCTCATTATTAATTTTAATGATTCAACTCTTGTTCTATGTTCCCATATATGAGCTAGCTGTAAAACAAGAATCTGCAAAAGGTTAAAAAGAAAGAGCTGACCCCAGTGTGGGCAGCCTGCTTTGTTTGAGAAGGTCTCACTATTTGTAATGAATTGTAGAGCTCCATGATAGATTGTCTCTAAAAACTAGAGGTACTGAGAAGGACATTTACGGTATATCTAAATGTCCTTTAGAGGGAAAGTAACTGCGACAAGAAACAAGTTTATCCTCAGTTTTCCCATAAGAATGTGAAGCTTAAAAGATAAATCATAAAATCTTTATGAAGCTATAAAGCAAAATATGCTGAGTAGGTTTGCCTTGAATTGACCCTGAGGATCAGAAGGTACTCAGAGTTTTTCTTCTTAGCATTTGAAACTGTAGCTTTATTGACATACACATTGTGTATGTGCATGTATGTATAATTGTATGTATGCAGGCTACGCTATGTACTGTATGTGTCTCCTAGGTTTTTAGAGACTCTTGTGACAGTTCTGGTGTGAGTGTGAGGGAGATGTTTGTGTTTTTTGCATTATTTATATGAAAAGAGGACTTTTTGTCACAGTTTGACAATAGGAATCTAAGCACAGCTCACTGCTGTGTTGTTACCTTATGAATTTTTCTTTTTTCGTGCGAAGATCTGTGGACAGATCTTTCAGATCTTTCAGAATTTAAAAATCTTTATTGTCCAGTCAGGACTGTCGATTTAGAGTCTCAGAGTGTCACACGAGTGCAAACATGAACAAAATTAACTTCACAAGTGAACAGTTGTAATCTATAGCAGATAAGAATTATTTAGCAAGAAGTGGCAGATTTCCAAACATGTGGTATTTGAAATGTAAACGGATTAACAAGATGTGTTACAAATGGTGCAATAAACACTATAGCAAATTGTATTTATTTAAAGTATGATTCAAGTTTATTTGGCCCAAGATATTTTCCTACATCGCTTATCTGATTGCATTGCAGACATTTCTTACAGTGACACTTTATAAATCAAAAACTGTGCAACAGGTAACTGTGGGCCAGGAATGGCTGTTTGAACTATAGGGAAGGAAGTAGAACCAGTAGACTATTCAATTCAGTTAACTGTTGCAACTGGAATTATGAACTCATCTCCTGGAAATGAGCTCACACTCAACTTTAAGTTTGACATGCAAGTGTGCATAGTTGATGCATGCTTTTTTTAGTTCTGATGGACTAAAACTAAAATTCAGTTAAAATCCTCAAACAGTGAATCAAATGAGGTCTCATCCAGCTTCAATTTGTAGCAGAAAGTTTATTTAAAAGTATCCAATGTGGACTTTGATCTTGATTCTACTACTTGACTTCCCTCTGTTATATCCATTTAAAACTGTCTTCATCATTTGTTCCTTGCAAATATTTTGATGTGGAGGTACGCTAAAAGTTAAACGTTAGGACACACTTTCTCATTCATTTGAATGTAAAACTTTTGACTGGCAGTGTATATTAAAATCCTCCATAAACGGACTTCATTAAAGATCACCTGTGAAAATCTAGTTTTATACCTTGTTAACAAGTCCATATAGTGTTTTTATATGCTATAAGACCTCATGTGTAAAATCAGCAGTCAGTGCCATGACTGAGTATTTCCACCTTAAAACTGCAGTGTGCTGATGACAGTCTTCAGAGTCAGACTTCTAGGGTTTTGTATGTTACAAATCTAAGGAAACCAATTCTGTTAAGTTGTGGGCCCAGGCTTTCTGTATCATTATTCTTCTTCAGTCTCCAGGTTAAACAAATATGGCTGAGTTACTCCAAAAGTATAACTTGCCATTGTGCAGCATACAGTAGTTTTACAGTGTTTGAACAGGGCTGTAGTTGAGCTGGTGTGCTCGAGATGCCACAAATTGGGATGAGTGAGACAAGAAAGAGGCAACGACTTCGTAGGTAGACCTGCACATTCTAGAGGAAGCAACGGTGCAGAGTTAAGTCTAAGTAATTTTAAGGCAAAAAGGGATCATTTTTATTTTAAAAAAACCTTCTAAATATGTAGTTTTGATAAGCATAGATGCTATTTTAGGAGTTTAATTAATCACTAAAGAGACTTCGATAAAAATTTACCCTCTTGTTGTCAGTCTCCCACACAACTGACAGCCACACTGTATCTGTCATCTCAACAGAAATTCCCAGCTATAGTTAAGATCATATAGCGTGTTATTTCCAGCTTACATAACTAATATTTATTGCCGGATAACCATGCAGACTTGTCTTGAATTCAGATGACGCGTTCAGCATATTTAGATACCAAGTCCGACTGCTGGAGTCAGACAGAGTTGCAGCAGATTGAAGCTCAGAATTTTCCTGTGTGGCCCTCGCTAGAAGACACATTACAATAAACAGATCCTCCATTATTGTCATTAACATGTCGAGAAGTTTCATTTACTCACTTACTGTTTGGATAAAATTGTGGCAAATGGGTTCTGTAGTGAGCACTCATGAGGAAGTAATCACCAGCGCTGTGAAAGGGGGCAGTTGAAAGTCAAACTCTGGATAGCTGCTGGTTACATAAGCTCCGACAGGTGTAGGAGCAGAGGTAGGAAGAAGAAGAAGAAGAAGAATATCATCATGAAGGATGGAAGAAGACAGAGATCAAGCTGGAAAGATTGGGAAGGGGATATTCATGGGCCACTGACATAGGGGTAAAACCACACCCTGCAAAGTCACTGTTAGCTGCACACACACCACATCACACACACTCCAGACTCTCTTGTTTGATTCTCGCACGATGGAAATGCAGCATTAGGCTCCTATCCACCAAACTCCTGAATCTGACCTTTGTTTTTGGCAACTGCCATGACCTCACACACTGAACCACTCACTGAGAAAACCACGCTCTCTCTCTTTCTTGGTGTGAATCAATGGGCTTTATATGACGCAGTGATAAAATGTGTACGGCATGCAAATGGATGAGGCAACATTTGCATTTCATTCCACTGCACGTAAGCATCTTTGTGGTTACGGATTTATGTATATGTATTGTAATTTTTTGTGAGTGTACACACACAAACGTCTGTGTGCACACATGTCTACATGGCGGGTGAGCTCGTTTGGCATTGGGGTCAGGTATTCCCTTGCTGATTGGGACTCTGCTGGGGATTCACAAGGACAAATGCTGATAGAAGAGGAAAAAGGAAATGCAGTCCTGCTTGGAACAATAAATAAATATCAGTTTTGACGTCACACCGGACAATTCTGTGTGCTCCTGAGAAGAGGGTTTTACGTCACTTTTTTCCTTTTTGGCAGAGCTGTATTCAAATATTTGACCAAAAACCAGCCCTGCCTGTGATATGATGGCAAAAGCCGCTTTGGTTGCATCTAAATCCTGATTACAGATGACGTCAATCTTTCAAGCAAGTTTGCTCTCAGACATCGGTCCAGCTTTTAGTCATCACCATAAGCCTGAGTCCCACCCAAATTCTGGCACTGTGGATATTGCCCCTCATGCTTTGTTATTAAAAGTCCAAGTCTAACAGATGGGTCTGTCAGCGCAGGGTGATGTAAAAGTTAAAAAAAAACGAGCAGAGAGGCAAAAATTCAGAGATGGAAGTACCCCCTCTGCATTAACATTTAACACTCTCTCTTGCTGCTTTGCAACGAACGTGCTGGAGAAAGGGAGGAGAAGGAGGAAGGGCGGCGGGCAGCCAGCCTGGATGAGAGCGAGAGAACGGCACGAGATGGAGATGAGGAGATAAGAGAGATGGCGAGCCAGGAGAGAACGAGGAAAAGAGAGGGATAAACAAAAGTGAGAGTGGAGGTAGAGAGAGGAAGAGAGACAGGGGCTCAATATGATGAAATGAATGCCAGGGAGAAACAGTTCAGACCCACCAGATGGTTACCATAGCAACCACATTCCCCAGTCTCTCTCGCTCTCTCTCTCTCTATCTCTCACTCTCTGTCTCTCTGTCTAGTTGCTTTGTTGCTGCTTTAAGTCTGTGGAGGGAAACCAACGGCTGCGAGAGACAGCTTTTTTACATTTTGGTGCAGTGGCATCATAAACCTTTAAAACCAACTTTGCGTACTTGTGTGCTCACTCGTATGCATTGATTATGTGTTTTTTTTTTTCGGTGGCGTCGTAAGCTAGTTGTCTTTTTGACTGCTTATTTGACAGCTTTGCAGATTCAGTGGCTTTCTTTCATGCTACAGTTCCCCCACAAAAGCCTATGTATGTTTAAGCGCTGGGAATACATTACCACACAATACACCAGTGCAGGGTCAGGAACAGTTCAAGAAAAAGGCAACCACGAGAGCCACTGGTGACCTCAATAAATACCATGTTTTACCTCTGACCCCTCCTTACTCACCAACAACACACAGGCAAACAAAAAGTGTAGGATTTGTCTAGCAAAGTGTGCATTGCTCTAAACACCGCAGACAGACTGAAATGCTACGAGTGTTATCTTCAAGCTCAGAATCAGAGCGCTACAGTTTCATACACAGAATGGGCATCGGATGTCTCCGTCGAGATCGTATTAGCCCCTGCAATGAGCAAAACCTCCATTAAACACACTCACGAGCATAAGCACGCTCATGCACAAATGCAGCCTGGCACCATGCATGCACTGCGCCCTGCACACACTCAGACACCAGCCGGGAAATATCCAAACTGGGATGCACAACAAAGGGAAGAGCTCGCAGGCCCCCCAGCTAATCTCATGCATGGAGATCATTTTCAAAACAGAACAAAATGGTGGGCCATCTCTCTATGGCAGAGTGGGTCTCCGCAGGGCCCCCGGGGCGGGATGGCATGTAACTGTGTACGCGTGCCTCTTGAATAAAAGATGCTGACCTAGATGGAAATCCGCCATTGGTCACTTAATTTGTCCTACATGCGTGATTGGCTCAGGCCCAAATACGCAGTATAGCAGTCTAACCGTCCGAGTGCAGTGGTGGTCATGTATGCGTACCATCTTGCAAACATGTCACAAACTTTTTTTCAGCTGGTTTGCATAGAAATACAGTGCTAAAGACCAAAGAAATATTAATTTGGAGGCAGGGGTAAGAATATATACAGCTATTGTATCAGTAATTTGTGCTTATTTTCATATCAGTGTCTTTGTAGTGAAACTGTCTGCTGCTCTCTGCATCCACTACATTAAATGCTCAATTCCTCACCTCTGGGGCTTTATCCTCCATACATCTTCAAAAATAGATTTATAAAAGTAAACATGAGAGACATATTTCAGCTGCTCCATCATCAACTAACATTACACAGTTCACTGATGCAGATTGTATTCATGCAATGTGCCAGTACCGGACCACGTGGGACTAAACATAGTACATATGTCTGCAGGTCTGTGAGCATGAATGAGCCCAACTGAAAGGGTATTTTGTATCAACATTGTACTGAGCCCTTCTACATTATTGATATGCAATTTGACTGCCCGCCATCAATAAATTATTAAGGAATTGAAAATTGTTGAGCCGCGGCTTGACAGCCTTGAAGCTCTTTGGCCCCAGTAGATGAATGAACATGGCCGCATGATTGTCACTGACTGTTGAACTTCGAGCTGCATGAGCAAATGAGAAGTCGGCTTAATCCTTTTTCAGGTTTTTCAAAGAACTCAGGGCTATTTAGCTCCCACCATGTGTTATGTAATAATCCAGCTGTTTATTGAGTGAATTGGTTGGGATTAGTTAGAGCTGGGTCCTCCCTGGAGAAAGGAGGGAAGCTGCATCCAGATGCTCAGCCAAACTTGGGACTTAAAGTGTGCTGGATCCTGGAAGCTGAGTCAGAGTGGAACATACAGATTCTTCCATCTTACCTTTCTCATATCTTGGCGATAACTCCATCTACCCAGCTGATCTGTAGCATGAGTCACTTGAAAAAGTGTAAAGTACTTGAATGTAACACGGCAGCATTTCTTTGGAGAGAGTATTCATAAAACTGATCCATTGTTCATTTGACAGTCACTGTTGAGGTGGGATTGAACATGAAGCTGAGATCTGTTGATTCAAATAGATAATAACCCTGCTTAAATTATTTCTCCTAGTTGAAATTCAATAAAGCATCCCTTCACCTAAAATGCACAGAATTGTAGTTACTGCTTTTGATGACCAAGCAGTCTTTTTTAATTGTACTTGTCCTGTTATTGACATGCCAAACCAGAATCAGGGATTTATTTTTTTATTTGTTAATGGTCTTATTCTGTGCATTTTATTTAAGATACTGAACAGATTTCCAGAGGAAAGAATTTTAGTCCTCCATTGAAACCCCATAGCTCAGTTTCTCCCCTCTGACTTTCTGTTAAGAAGCCAAAATGTTATGTTAAATCAACATATTCATCTCTATTTGATGGCGTTGTGCATTGTGTGTCAACTTTTCCAGTGTTTGATAATGTTTACAGGCAAATATTCGTTTTTTTTCTATGGGTGCACCATTCCATCAAATTTGTAGTTTGTGCATCATTTTAGACACAAGATTAAAAATTCTGTCTGACAGATTCTGACTCTTTGTAAGCTTTAAAAGTAAGAAATGTAGATAAAATTTCAAGTAACGTTACTGCTTGCGGGAGGTTAAAATTTAATTCAGGATTAGCAATAAAGATGGAATTTTAGCCCATAAAAATGCCTAAGTTGTGTCCAAGAAACTTATTTGTCTCATTGTCTTATGAAACATATAATAAACAGAAAAATACTGTTCATGAGGTGTGTAGATTAAATACATGTAAAATACATGCGTTAAAACTAAATGCTGATGATTCATTACTGATTGGAGTAGATTTTATTGTATTAAACACACAGCAGTTTGTCAGACACTATATACAATATGTAAAGGCTCTGACAACAGCAAGCCGTTGTCTCCACATTGAAATTCCTTGGTGATGTCCACTCTGCACCATCAGCCTCCCTGGCTAAGCCTCAAGAATACCAACCAGCTGTCAGCTCCTTCCTCTCTCGCTCTCACCCTATTCTTTTCGCCCTATCTCCTGCTATCTCACTTTCTCTCTCTTTTTCAGTATGCTCTCTCTTGTTGACAGAAAACAAGTGCTGCATCACCATTTTAATTCTGGCGTGGGTGTGCAGGTTCAGTTTTTTTTTCTTCTTGCTAGAGATGCATGGAGCAAGCAGAGAGGAGCCGCACACAGTGAAGGATCAGGGGTATGAATCTTAATGACTTCTACCAGAAGAAAGTGGAGAGACAAGGTCTAGGGAGAATCCGCCCTTAATCTCCATTTCTCCCCCTCTGCTTGTCTCTCCATCACCTATGGACCTGTGCATACAGCTTGTCGATGTTTACAGGATTTGTCTCCCTTTGATTCTGATTAATTAGCTGCCAACGGACACCCAAACGCTGTCATGTTAAAGACAAAAAGCGAACAAAGCAAAGGAGACAGACTCCAGCTGCTGCATAGTTTTACATGTGGCATTGCCTTCACTACACAGTCACAGCCTGTTCTTTTTCTTAATGGGACCATGATGGTAACCACATTGAGAGGGATGAATATAATAATTAGAGGTAGCAATGTTTGCGTGACTATTAGCTTTTCACTAATATTCACACTATCAAGTACTGTAAGGAGCAGACCTACAACCAACGGCAGGGCCCTGATAAATTCATCTAACGAGAAAGGAAGGTATTGCTATATGTGTGTGTGTTCTTCACCTTGGTCGTCCACAAACATTCAATCCAAATTACTCCACAGTTGGCTGGTGTGTTGCTGGGGACCCGAGGAAGTGCAGTGCTGAGTGTGAAGTTGTTTAGCTGAGTAATACTCATATTTTGGCTGAAAGCTTGCTTTCTGTTACGCTCTTGCAAACAGCCTGTTTTCAGTGTATTAAAGATGGATGTAAACACAGTGACAACAAACCATGGTTTGTGGATGAGCATTTTCAAGGTTGGAATTTCGCCATCACCGTCTTGGTCTTTCAGAACCATACATGATGAGCAAGAAGTAGATGTGAATGAACACTGGAGGACACCTTGCACCCCCATTCAGTAGCCACTTGTCAGTTACAAGCTAACCATACTAGAAAGCATACTGGGCTTTGTTATGTATTTTACTTTAATTGGGTATATAATTCAGAAAATGAACATCATACTGCATTCAGGAGACTTTAAACTTGAGCCTGAGACCATACACTCATGTGGACAATGTTTACTGAGGAGACAGATCAAGTGAAAAGTAGGGACATTTTCTGACTTCTTTACAGTCTGACATTTTTTTTTTTGGCAACTAGATGAGTCGCCCCCTGCTGGTCTTTGGAAAGAATGCAGGTTTAAGGAACTTCAGCGTTGGCTCCTCTTTTCACACTTGGGATCTATGGTCATCTTTTGGATGTAGTCTTTAGTTTTCACTAACATCCTCAGCGTGTCTTTAGGACCTGGAGCCAACAAGCGTAAACACGACACAAACTGAACTCCAGCAATATGCAAACATATTACCACCCGATGTGATGTTGTTTTGGATGCTATTTTTAGAAACTATCAATTGTCCCATTGTCTGTTTTATCACTGAGGTGGTTATGTGAGAGTAAGTGACAAACAAAAGTTGAGTTTCTGTTGGATTATTTAGTAGTGGTGGGCTCATGTAGCATTTGCTTGGTCTCACAGGCTCACATCATTTATTTACAATAAACCACACTTACTCTGTTTAATGAGCATATTCTTCACTATCATCTCTTAAACAACTTAACTCTATCTGTGATGTGTGTGTTTGCATTAGCACTAATCTTCAGGCTCACTTTTAGGTGTTGTAGTGATGCACATGGAAAACTGCATGTTGTAAACAGGCACTGCACTAGTTTACACTGAATGGTTATGTCCGCAGACTTTTATGTACTGGAGAGGTTTGTCGTGGTCCTGGTGCGGCCACTTAGTTTCATTCAATGAAAATATATTTCCACAACATACAGTGATACTTTAGACATGAGTCTATGATCTAATTGGTATCAATCTGAGGAAGCCCTTTTGCCCTTTAAAAGAGACAAAACCTTGAAAAATCTTATGGAAAACTTTCAGACTAAGTGGATTCTATAAAAGCAGCATATTCAAGTGTGTAAAGGAGATATTTCTTCACAGTAACAGTCCAAACCCTACAGATATTCAACTTGGAATTATGTATAACAAACAAAACCCCAAGGAGAGTGAATATTGGATATGACTAACATCTGCTAAACTTCACCAGATAACTGCCAAACAAGATGAAAAACCTGTGAGGCATCAAAATCTATGAAAAAATAGGTAAACATGCAGTCCTGCTATAATGTGTCCTATCTTTCCAGAGTTGTCATTCTGCACCTGCCCACTAGTTATCGCCCCAGAGTCTCACCTTTCCCCATCATCTGTCAGCAGAGCAGCTCCTCAGCCCTCGTATGTATAGATTAGTTAGTACTTTCTCCCAGATTGTCTGTTGCTAAATCATCTAAGCCTGTTACCTCTTGTTCAGTTCTGCTTGTGTGTATTTGTTACAGCTTCATGGCTGCCTGTTGCCTTCTGTCTGCATGGATTGTAGCCCTTATTGCAAGAATAGCCTTCTGTTTTGCTGTAAATTTGCCATGTTACCACACTGTTACTGCCTCTTCAGTCTGCAGTTGGGTTCATCGTTATCTTATATCACATCTGTCGTAGTCAGCCAATCTCACTGCCCAAGAAATGTTATGATGACGCACCTTCAGAATGGAAATAAATTGTCAAATAATTCTAATTTGACACTATCCAACACTTTAGTATTTGCTTCCAAAGCTGAGGGAACATCTGACTGCTGCTGAATCGCTTGTTCACCCTTTCACAGTTCAGAACCTCCTTGAGGCGATGCATGAATGATTGAATGAACTGAATCAATTTTTTATTTTTGTGTCATCATTGAAATGGACAATCCCACATGGGATTACATGACACATGATTATAGAAACAACGACCCCCAGTAGGTGACATTTAGGTTACAAATAAAAATGAATTATTGCTGTATTCCTGATACTTTGCATTTTCCTAAAGAAAGTAGGCAAATATGTAGACCAGTGCAGTATGCAAAACATTTTTATGTTCATGCATTGTCCATGTAATCTGAAAAAGTGAGCTTAAGTCTTTTTATTACTTAAGAGCCTTCCATCATAAGCAATCATCATCATCAATATAATGTCCAATTTTTCCAAGATGTGGTGGTCAAACACATCTCAGTTATGAACAACTCATGTTCTTTATTTGATAGACTGAAAGAGAAGTACTAAAAATTACTATAGAGTTTAAATGTCTCTCATGAATACTTGTTTTTTCTCCTCTACCTTCTTTTTCTCGTTAAATTCTCATTTAAAAATGTTTTTTGCTATTTATTGCATCATGTTTCAAATTTTTACTGAAGACTGATCATCCTTTTACCTGAGGACACAAGTTCAAGGTGTGAGTGTGAGTGCTGAAGTGTTCCTGTCTAAATTTATGGAGAATGTAAGTGCGTATATAAACTGCCTACACAAACACTAACAGCCTGTAAATGTATAAGCATGGAGGAGTGTTTAAGTGATCTTACATTATGTATTCGTGGGCTGCGTGTTCATTTTCTTCAGATTGTTCACCCTGTGACCACTCTACTTTGATATCCTTTCTGTCATATTCAGCGCTTGAAATGAGTCCTTATGTGGCAATACAAAGTCCTTCTCTGTGTCTCTTCCAAATTCTCTGGAGACCTCAAACCTTACTTTTACTCTTTCAGTTGCCATGGTTACCTACGGCAAGGCAGCTGATTGGAGGCAACAATAAACTCTGCTCTTTCAAGCCTTTGACAAATTTGTCTCCAAACTGACGATCTAAGAGGCTCGCTGCATCCTCTCCAGCACGCTGACACACACCCACTAACGCATGAACACACACACACACATGTACGCAGACAAACTTGAACTGACGCACACACGGGGCAGGCGTTGCATGACAACAGAACCGAGTTCAATGTAATCTCCTTCAGCACAGTCCAAAGCCACTGTCATCGTCTATCTATCTGTCGGTCCCAATGGAGCAGGAGAAATTTGTGAAATCAATTCTGAATTCAATTAAGGAGCAGCCAGCCACAGCAGTCCTGCTCCAGAGGTGACCCCGAGTGCTCCTGCATGGTCCTTAGTGGAGGCCAACTCTGGTTGATAACCTACTTTCCACTAAAGCACCAAACTGGGATAACTATGCTGCAGTGCCTAATTGTGCAACAAAGGGTATGGCTGAAAAGTGTATCTAACTCGACCAAATGTAGAATTATCAGTGCTTTCTTGAGCACTTAAAAATAGGGAAAGTTTGAGTTAAATGACACAACTGATCTTACTCTTATTATCTACTATGAAGCTATAACTAACAGTGGGTCACAACGCCAACCATGTCTTTTTCCTATTTCATTTCCTGCCATCTCTCTTCTATCTACCATCAAAATAAGGAAACCTCAAAATCACATTAAAGCAAGAATGCAGCATTCATGTAGCACATTTCAAGCACAGGGACAGGAAGAGAAATAAGCATAAGAATAAGGTTTACATTTTAGAACAGTCAAAAAAAAAACTGAAATAAATCAATTAAAAGCAGACTTAGCTATACTAGAAAAATGCACTGGAAAAATAAAATTCTAATTTAGAAAACAGCTGAAATAACATGCTGTTTAAAAACTGCAATGATTTACACTTTCAAATGGAGTTTGTTGTATCATGGAATCCAGCTTCTCTGACTCAGGACTGCTTGTTACCCTTTAATGATGATGATACAGGGGTTGCATCACAGCAGTTCATTCACACTCCTGCGGTATCTATCTATCTATCTATCTATCTATCTATCTATCTATCTATCTATCTATCTATCTATCTATCTATCTATCTATCTATCTATCTATCTATCTATCTATCTATCTATCTATCTATCTATCTATCTATCTATCTATCTATCTATCTATCTATCTAGGATTTCCTCCCTCATTATTCTGATGAGGCTGTCGATAATGACCCCGACTCAGTTTGATCCATGGAGATGAGATCAGAGGAGAGGAATGGTATTTTCAATTTTAAAATAAATTAGTTACTTGGATGGGAACTTTGAAGCAAAAGTCTTCTTTTTCTGAAACATACACTGCATTACCAATTCACAGAAGGTTCCCTGATATAAATGTGTATTTCATGGTTACAGTACTGAACTGAAAATGTGGTAAAACTAAACATCAGTCTGACTTTAAGGGATGCAATCAATTTATCTCAGCACATCTAAGTGCTGTGGCGGTCTTCCAGTGCTCTGGGTAAACCTCTAGGGGGAGTGAGGCAGCCAACACCAAATCTCCCAGTTAGTGACAGTATACATAACTTGCACTGGTTTGATTATATTCTGATTAAGGAACATTCAAGACAAAAGCATAATGTTGACTGAAATATTTCAGGTATTTGATTTAGATTTTGTCCTGAAGACCAGGCAAAAAAATAAATTAAAAAATGGTGGAGCATCCTTAAAGCACCTTCCAGTTTAAAATAATTTATCCAGTGCATCACTGGTGTATATTTCCAAATAAGACAGATGTAGGTGCGCAATTTCAACAAATTAATTTCTACAAAGGGAATTGGAGCCCAGATGGTCGAGGGTCTGTTATCTGTGATACCTGGTTGGTAATATAACTGTATCCATGTTGAGAAAAATAAAGATCCCAACTGAAACAGAAAAACTGTTCTCACAGATGTCGTAGAGTAACTATTTCTTGAAATGTAAGAATTTGCAGCATTTCTGACTCCCTTCCATTCTGATATACTTAATATTTTGGGTCCTGGACTGTTATTCAGGCAGAGTAACATATTACAAGAAGCCAGCTTGGGATTTGAGAACTTCTGATTGACATTTCTCACTGTTTTCTGATGTTTTATAGATTAAATGATTAATCAGTTATGAAAAGAATTACAGCTGTAATGTTGTGCTGTTACCTATCACAAAACCATATAAATGTAATAGGAATGAATAAGATTTAGGACTTTGCAGAATTACATAAAGTATGTGAAGAACCATCCTCTGAATAAAGAGGTGCTTCAGCTGGCGATGGTGCTTTGAATAACCAGAGACCTTCTGAAGTAACATTTAAGAGCAGGTGAACTGCCCAGCCTCTTGCTCTTGCTTGGCTTATAAATAAAAAGAGCTGCAGTATATTTGTTGTGTGTGTGTGTGTGTGTGTGTGTGTGTGTGTGTGTGTGTGTGTGTGTGTGTGTGTGTGTGTGTGTGTGTGTGTGTGTGTGTGTGTGTGTGTGTGTGTGTGTGTGTGTGTGTGTGTGTGGTCAGATTTTTCTATTCCACAGTCAGGCATATACATTATTTATCAGCAGTCTATACAGGGCAGTTTGGCTCCCTCCACAGGCTCAGCAGTACAGTGTTTCTACAGATTTTCCGTCCAGTCTGCTAATATTTAGCAAAATGGACAAAGATAAGTTTCTGAAATGGCACATACTTATGTTTTTTTTTTTTGTTTGTTTTTTTTGTTTTTTTTTTTATCCAAAAGCCAGTCATTGCTGAGACTTTCTGTTTTCTGGGTAGGAACTACCTAGAGGTGGGAACTATTATTTACCGGCACTTGGATTCTCCCGGGACACGTAAACGGTTGCACAGTTGTCCAGAATCGGGTTCGGCACGCCATTGTGGAAAATAGTTATTTTCTCATTATTGACCCTACAGTCTGAGCTATTGTTCCTAGTTGACTTATCACGAGTATATTAATTACAGAAGAAACTGACCCACAATGGCTACGGACTCCTGGGCGCAGGCAGTGGACGAGCAGGAAGCAGCGGCGGAATCGGTGAGCATTAACTTACGCAACACGAGCTAACCTGTTGTTAGCATGTTTAGAGGATGCTTTGGCCTGCTGTGCCACAGTGTAAATGAAAATTATGTGTCCATTTTCGATTTGGACTGTTTGAAGTGTTCGGCGAGGGTGCTGTCAGTGGTTAAACTGGCTCCCGTGGCCGCCCGTCTCCGTTCAGTTTCGTTAGCTTGTAAATCGAAACTACCGGCTTGGCGTCAGAGCTAAGTTTCAGTTAGCTGGAGCTGACATGCTGCGTGCTCACTGATCTACTAGCTTTAGCGGTTAGCAGGCTAGCAGGCAAATGATGCAAGAGGCTCCAGAGTAGCTGCACTGACCAAGAAATGACCATGACCGAGCCCGGCTTTATTCCCTCTAAGACAAATAACAAAATGTTATGATGTTATCATTTACAGATCGGCAGCCTTCAAATAAAAGAGAAACCAGAGGAAAATGGTGAGTGCATGCAGCTGAAGTGGGGTTAGGATGCAATATTCAGAAATCAGTAAGCGCAAAATAGTTTATATTCCTATCATTTATTGCAGGTACGACTGCAAACGCAACGGACTCCAGCAGTGGAGCTGCAAAGTCAGAAGCTGGAGAAGGCGGCAAGTCTACAGATGACGATGACAAAGGTGAGCAATATATTGTTTACATTCTTTAAAAAAATATTCATTAACCTGTAATATGTCATAATTCTGTATCAGGCAGATATATTAGAATGGCTGGTTGTTTCATGTGTTGTAAGAGGCTTCGCCACATCACTTGTTTCAGAGGACAAAGCGGCGCAGTCACTGTTAAACAAGTTGATCCGAAATAATCTTGTCAATACAACAAATCAAGTGGAAGTTCTTCAGAAGGATCCCAACTCCCCGCTCTACTCTGTCAAGTCATTTGAAGAATTGCGACTGTGAGTGAATCTATTTTCCTATTTTTCCTCTTACCCTACAGTAAAATGGGAATCATGTTACACCATTAATTGTGGAGTATGCAGTTCTAATCTGATATTTTTGTCAAATTCAGTGTATATGTCTTTGCTGTCCATTCTTTTGGCTCTGTTAAAGGGGAACAAAAAGTGGTCATCACACTGTTTTAGCTCTTCCTGTGCACATTCATAAGGGTGCAGTGGAAGCAAGAAGCTCAGCAAACCTGGCTCATGCTGGATAGCTAGATATCAACAGTCTCTCTACAGAAATGCAGACTCCACCTTCAGTGACACATGTATGTAGCTGGAAAGCATTCCTACCAAAACTTTAACCTTACCTGCAGCAGGATTGTGCTTTCTATTAGTTCGTGTAATAGGTCGTTTATGAAGTGTGCACACAGACACCAAAATAAGTTTACAAAAAAAAGTGAGCAGGTGATCTCAGAAAATCTGTAAACAAAAAAACTTTGCCCAAGATAGGACATTTACCTTTTTCCTTCTCCTTGCAGCAAACCACAGCTGCTTCAGGGAGTGTACGGTATGGGTTTCAATCGGCCATCCAAAATCCAGGAAACTGCCTTACCTATGATGCTGGCTGAACCGTGAGTATACCTTACAATTTCTGTACATCTTGTGGAGACTTCTAGCAAGCTGTTGTGTTTCTAGATTCACTGAAATCCCTCACACCGAGAAGTTACTGAATAACTTAATAACTAAAATAAATTAGTTCTCCACCTGTCATCTATAGTGCTAAAATCAAACACTTATTCACAGCCTGTACCTGCAAACTAATCTCCTTTTTTCTGTAGTCCACAGAATCTGATCGCTCAGTCACAGTCAGGAACAGGAAAAACAGCTGCCTTTGTCCTCGCCATGCTCAGCCACGTAGACCCTAACAACAAATATCCCCAGGTTGGCCTTTACTTTCCTCAGTATTCTTGGTATATTAAATTGAAAGGTTCTGAATTGATACATGTCACTTGCTTTAGACAAAATCTTAAATACTCCTCTTGCATTCTCTCTGTGTCCTTTTGTTTCTCTCAATAATTATTTGGTGCTGCCAACTTAAACTGACAGGCGATTGCATTGACGTTTTCCTAAATTCCGTTTTCTCTCTTTGCCCGTCTCTATCAGTGCCTGTGTGTGTCCCCCACTTATGAACTGGCACTTCAGACTGGTAAGGTGATCGAGCAGATGGGTAAACATTATCCAGAGGTCCAACTAGTCTACGCCATTAGAGGAAATAAATGTGAGATTTCTCTGCTTTCTTCTTTGCAACATCTGTACTATCATAGATTGAACTGTTCCTATTGATAGCCTTGTGTGTTCATCTCATTCCTTGTGTCTGTTCCAGTGCAGCGGGGTATGAAACTACAGGAACAGATAGTTATTGGGACACCTGGTACCATGCTGGACTGGTGTGGTAAATTCAAGTTCATAGACCCCAAGAAGGTGAAAGTGTTTGTGCTGGATGAGGCCGACGTCATGATTGCCACACAGGGTCACCAGGACCAGAGTATCCGTATCCAGAGGTTAGTCTAATTTTTAAAAAATTGACACCTTTTACCTCTGTCTAGATTAATGCATTTTTAAAGTTGCTAACCTTGCACCCCTGACCTCTCTGCCGCCCAGGATGCTTCCTAAAAACTGCCAGATGTTGCTGTTCTCAGCCACATTTGAAGAGTCAGTGTGGAACTTTGCTCAGCGCATTGTGCCAGATCCCAACATCATCAAGTTGAAGAGAGAAGAGGAGACGCTGGATACTATCAAACAGTACTATGTGCTGTGCAACTGCAAGGAGGAGAAGTTCCAAGCTCTCTGTAACATCTACGGAGCCATCACCATCGCCCAGGCCATGATCTTCTGCCATGTGAGTTCATTCAGTTCACACAAGACCTGTATTAAAAACAATGCCTCTCATATTCACCTGGCAAATTCCTTTCATCAGAACTTGTCATTCTACAGTATTTGTTGCTGAGCCTTTTCTCCGTAATCTGGAAGTGAAAGAACAACTTGGCAATATTGGCTAACTTACTGGAATAGTCACTGTGTCATAGCACCTACAAGCTTCTGCCAAGGTGTAATTACACTGTGATTCTTCCTGTAAATAGATGACTGTTAACAAGTTATTTTTTCACATATGATAAATTGTTACATACATATAAACAATCACCTAGCATTCTGGTGAAGTAGCTACAGCACACCTTTCCTTCTGTGTAATCCAGACAAGGAAGACTGCAGGCTGGCTGGCAGGAGAGCTGTCCAGAGAAGGCCACCAGGTAGCACTGCTCAGTGGGGAAATGCAGGTGGAGCAGAGGGCTGCTGTCATTGAACGCTTCAGAGACGGAAAAGAGAAGGTCCTGGTCACCACAAATGTGTGCGCTCGAGGTAATGAATGAGTAATGGTAAAATGAGTTCGCATCATGTGACCTTTATTAAGCTATTGCGTGCAGAAAGTGCATTCTCTCCATATTTATTCACAGCTTTACACTTGAGAATGATAATTTCACAAATCTGGGGCAACATCTGTATATATGGATCAGAAAGAAATTTTTTTTTAAAAAACATGGATCTTATGGATGTACACAAGTACAGCGACTGATAAAGTTTTGCCAGGACTGCTAGCGATAACATTTATTAAGCATTAATCCAGGACAAGTCTTCCAGCAAGTGATATTTGCAACCACGATACATTTGTAGTAAAAATGAAAAACCTAATGTTAAAATTTAGAATACTATCAAACTAAAATATAATATTACTGATAATCAGAAAGATGCAGAATATTGGATCCGATAATCAATCTCTCAAACTATAGTCAAAATATTACAGAGCGGTATGAGTTTTTATTGCTTTGCCTCTACTCCAACCTACTGTATTTGGGGGGAGGATTTACATTCATATTAGGTCTTCATAGGTATTGTAGCCCTTGTGTGTGTGTGTGTGTGTGTGTGTGTGTGTGTGTTTGTGTGTGTGTGTGTGTGTGTGTGTGTGTGTGTGTGTGTGTGTGTGTGTGTGTGTGTGTGTGTGTGTGTGTGTGTGTGTGTGTGTGTGTGTGTGTGTGTATATAAAGAGTTAGTTTCAGCCTGGTTCATTGGTTTGGTATGTAAATTATTATTAAATATAAATACACAAATACAGAGCTAAAACAACACTGTTAGTGTTAATTGCAAACTGCTCTGTTTGAGGTACATTTTGAAAGGAGCTAAAATTTACTGGGAAATGGAAGAGTAATACAATTGTCCTACATATAAACCTCTAAACTTATCATAAGTGAAAGCTGGGATATAAATGCCTACATGTAATATCTTGCCATTCAAATTCAGTATTTTTGACATAGAATTGAAGTTCAGATTAAGTGTGTGAAATTCAAACATCACTGTACTGCTGATGTGCGTTGTTTCCTTGTAATATTCAGTCTTTTTTACTGCTTGTTTTACATTCAGGTATTGATGTAGAGCAGGTTTCTGTGGTGATCAACTTTGACTTGCCAGTCGACAAGGATGGAAATCCCGACAACGAGACTTACCTGCACAGGATTGGACGCACAGGTCGATTTGGGAAAAGGGGATTGGCCATCAACATGGTGGACAGCAAGATGAGCATGAACATCCTCAACAGGATCCAAGAGCATTTCAGTAAGTCTGACAACAGAATCATACGTGTCTTTTTTTAAATACTCCCATAGGATCAAGTTTAAAGGCAGCATTTATTACATCTATTTTTGGTCAAGTGTAGATCTGGTTAAAACCTTTAGGGAGATGGTGGCTTACAGTAATCAGCCAAATGTCATCTCCCCTAAATGAAACCTCCTATAATCTATAATCTCTCCTTCTACAGATAAAAAAATTGAAAAACTAGACACAGACGATCTGGATGAAATTGAGAAAATTGCCAGCTAAAGAAAACGGCGTGAACGCATGAAGGACGCCAGCCCAACTACCCATCCCCTCTCCGCTCTCCAAGGACTGTATGCTCCTACAGTGTTTTATGCTTTTATCTTTTTTTTAGCTGTTGGAGAAATGAGCAAAACCACAAACACAGCATATGTTTACATGTGGATATGTCTCCTCTCAGACAAATATTTTGTAAGTCTCTGGAACATACCCCATTTCACTCTTTGTACTTCTTTGAATAAAGTCTATGAGTTTATTGCTGTGTATTGTGATGCTGTAAAAGCAGGCATAGTTGACCTTTTTATTAAACACGCATAGATTTTAAACAACACTTTTTAGTGTTTGCTGTAGTGGTGGCATGATACAATTCTATAAAGAGATTCACAAAAAACCTAATAGAAAAATAAGCATTCTATGTGCCACAAAGTTTTTAATATTACAAGTAACCAAGTATAACTGAATGTAACCGTATCATGTGAACTATTACAGCTTTTTATTGTGCTTTGTTATAACTACCAAAACCGGTACAAAGGGTGAAATTGGGTATGCTGCTCTGAGTGGTAGTTTAATCATTTAAGATATGTAATTTTGATGGTGACGGTTGGGGTTTCAAGGGTCTATGCAAACTTATCAACCTGTGATAGCTATTATCAAATACTATCAACCTGTATTCACGTGACACAAATTAATCCTGAAATAACCTCAGCTTTAGCATCAGGGTGTGTAGTCAAATGCCAAAACAGGCTGCCTAGAGTAATAACACACTACTAACTCCAAGTCATGGACATTTAGATGTTTCTGTGTTTAGCCAGTAATCAATCATGAGCCAACCACACATCTCACTCGCATGCTATTTATATCATTTTAAAACACCAAAATGGCCATCATCAGGACAGACTTGGCGCCGCTGCTGAGCATTAATCATTGGTCTTCTTTTTTTCCATCTTTCACATAAAATCTCATTTTGGTTCCAAATGTAAAACCATTAAGGTCTGATGTGATCTGTTTCCTTTGTGTCTCATTGTCCCACACAATCTTTTCAATCAGGGTCTCCAGTTGGACTATAGCTCAGCTACATTCTTCACCCAGACTGTGCTGTTATTACGGATTGTGAGTTTAAAAAAAAAAAAAAAAAACAATGCCTTCCTCAAGTGCATTATATATACATATGATTTTGTTAATATTCTAAGACATTGGGCTTAATATTCTGACTAACACTTGAAATTTTGATTATATATTGAATTATGGGCGTCTTTAGGATGTGTGAATTATCTTTTTGAAACCAAATGCTGAATTGACTTGAGGACCAGAGGACCTATGCTAATCAGATTCACTGTGTTGCTCCAACATGGTCGCATGGATAGAAAACATGTACTTGTGTACATATTTAAAATTTTATGTTAAAGAAATAGTGTTACTGAATTACTGAGTTTGTCACTTCTAAGAAGTGCAAAAAACATTCCTCATGAGGTTCAATTTTGACAGACGCAGCACTTCGAATACAGTGAGCCTAAATCAGCTTAACCTCGCATCAGTTGGGTGACTGTACAAAATCAAGAAAATGTGTGATGTCTGGTGTATTTGATCAAAGCGCTGGAACTTTAAGACCAGGGATTGGTCAGTCTGAACCTTCTACAAACCTCATCTGGCTCCCAGCGGCACAGAGAAGACTGCCGGTGGTTGTCCGGTTTTAATGGACTATTTATGGACAACTTGCTGAAAATAATTAAACTCAGTGAAGAGATGCAGCCAAATTAGAAGCAAGTGACAGTGTGTTGAAAATCCACATGAATGGTCTATCAAGATTTTTTGGGTAAAGAAGCAATGTATGCAGTGTTTTTTTGGACATTCGGATGTATACATTATCAGTGAGAGTGTGTGTGCACTTTGTTGATCCATATTGTAATTGCCACTGTATGAGAGGACAAAGCAGTTTTGGCTATGGAACTTAACACTCTTCCCCACATGTTGTATACCTTGTTTGATAATACCGAGAACCTACAAAACCCAGTTCACAAATGTATACATTGCCTAACCAGGCTTAAAGCAAGTTGTAACCTGAAGGTCATGTGTAGACAATGATAGGTTCAAGGTGTGTGGTTCTTCTGTAGCTGAGCTGCGTTCATGGACACAGTTATGTATTCTTAATATGTTGAATTAAAGGAACATGTAGATGTTCATCTGTATGGAGCCTAATGCTTTTTTAAGTGTGGAAACTGTAATATCGATCACTGACTCACAGTGAAGGTGTTGCGTTTGTGGAAAAAATACACATATAAAGTAAAAAACTTTATTAACATAATTTCACACAATAGTTTAGAAATAAAGTAGCATCAGTCCGTTGAGTTCCCTGTAGATGGATGCAGGTCTGAGGAGGCAGGAACAAAGAGCTAACTCAGATATGTTCTGATAAAGAAAATGTGACACAAATCATGTAAACTCCTAACAAAAGAGCACCTAAGGCATCAATGGCAACCTCAAAAGTGACTATATGTCTGATTTGTATCAAAACTTACAGTCAATACTAAACTACATTTTATGCTCAAAATATTGCCATTTATGGTAGACAACTGAAAAGCAACTGGTGATCTACAACATACAGCAATCAGCCACTAGATTAAACCCACTGACAGGTAGAGTGAAAACACTAATTATCTCCTTACATTACAGTGGCAGCTGTCAAAGGGGAAGTAGGAAAAACAGGCAGCGTAAGGATCTGAGTGACTTTCACTAGAACCAAACTGCGATCGCCAAATGAGTCAGAGCATCTCCAAAACGGCAGATGTGAGTCCATGCTGACCCCTTTTTCACGGCCAAAAGAGCAGCGGGCATCAAAACAGAATCTAACTGGGAGAAGGTGACCCATTCTGGTTAATCTTGTCTTCTTTCACATCATGTGGACAATTGGGTGCATATAGTGTTGGAGAGAGGGGCAGGAAGGAGGCAAGTCGACTCAGGCAGTGTGATGTTTTGGTAAAAGTTCTGCTGGGAAACCTTGACTCCAGGCATTCATTTGGATGTTACTTTGATACGTATCACCTACCTAAGCATTGCTGCAGGCCACATATATCCTGCCAAAGCAACAGCTTTCCCTGATGGCAGTGACCTACTGTAGCACGATAATTGTTTAGGAATGGTTTGAGGAACATCACCAAGAGTTCAAGATATTGAATTGGCCTCAAAAATGTGCAAATCTCAATCTAATCAAGCATCTGTGAGATGTACTAGAAAAACAAGTCTGATCCATTGAGGCCCCACTTTGTACCTTTTTTAAGACTTAAAGGATCTTAATAACGTCTTGGTGCATGATACCACAGGATGCCTTCAGAGGTCTTATGAAGTCAATGCCTTTATGGGTCAGAGTTATTCTGGTAGAAAATGTGGCTGATTGGTGTTCATCAAGAGGTCTGTGCAAGTTGTCTGTTCTCTATTGTTCTAAGAAATGTCTGCTATAGTACTTTTTTCAGATTGTTTGATTTGTTCAAGTCTGAATAAACTACAGATTTTCATAAGAAGGCAAAGATAAAACTAAGAATTCTATTTTTTTTTTTTTTTTTTTTTTAAATCTTTCTCAATCTTCCTGCAACACAAGACTTGCTGTGTGATCCACTGTGTCCTTTGCATCTCTGGAGGCAAAAGACCCTGGAACCTATTTCGCTCTTGATCTTCGGACATTGTCAGGGGTTTCAGTTCAGTTACCCTACTGAGTGTGCTACTGAAGGATCAGTGATTGCTTCAAGCTTGCAAAGTTCCAAGCAACATTATCCTAGAATACATTTCTTGCCGTCGAATACAAACAATATTTTTTTCTGTATTAAAAGATAACTGTGACGTTGGGGCTTTGCTGAATCTATTCTGTCTGACTTGCTTACCTTCCTCTCTGTAGTCCACCCGGGCGAGGAAGAGGCCGTTGGCTGGAGCAGCCAGACACTTTGGGTAGATCAGAGAGTCTCGAGCCTCCATTATGTCTCTCAGCTGGGGCACTGAGAGTCGCCTTTGGCCTACAGCTACCAGGGCCCCCGTCATCCTCCGCACCTGCCAGCCAGAGCAACACCTGTTACTCTTACATGTACTTAATAGCTACATCACAAGGGACTGCATGACTTGATCACTTTATGCTGAATGATCCCACAGGTTTCAGTCCCCACCAGCAGATGGTGCTACCTGCTCACAATAACCTGTAACACGTTTACACTGAAACACATCATAGAAAACAGGCTTTCAAGAAATTAAGAGGAACAAACCTGCTTATAGAGAAAAGATCTGCTTTGAAATTTCAGCTCCCAGAATGGGATCTCTCTGGAAAAAGAAATAAAATATATGTCATGTCTTTACAGCACATTTAAAACACTTCACATGAAATGCTACTAATAAATCCAGGAGGCATGAAGCCAACTTAGCATCACTGACTGAACATGCAGTAATAAAGAAAGGTTAAATGTTGCCAGAGGGGTTAAAGTGTCACGCCACTACATCCTGAATGGCTATCAGATGATTCAGTCTCATAAGAACAACTATATATGAAGAATATAGCTAAAAAAGCACACCTATTTATTTCTTAAAGAGAGAAAAGGCATAAGTAAAAACAAATCTAAATGTTTCTTTGAAAATACATTTCACTGGTCTTGATCAAACTCTGAAAATTACCCGTTTCAGCTGAAAAGGGTCCTGTCTCACGTCTACTATGTGTTGAGATGTGTCTCTCCTTTGTCTCTTTTGTCAGACATTTCAATGCCATCCGCCTGTGTGGACTGAGGCGGATGTGACATTCATGCCAGACATCTGATGGAGCCCCTTACTCTCCTCGTGCACAGATTTGTTTAAATGTCACATGCTGAATACGGCACTGCAGCTTAGGCCCAACAGGATTATGTATGATGCCATAGAAAATATGAATCTTTTTTCCCCCTTTTTTGCAATTTGACATTTACCTTCTTTTTCTGATGTTTATTTCAGAATTTTAAGTCCAAGCAGCCTTTCTGGATCTTCCTCTAAACTCCCTGACTTTTTTATTTTGGGGAGAAGAGTGAACTCAGCAAACAGGCACATGGGAAGAATTGGGTCAAATGCAAATTTGAGTCAGCGCTTGCTGTCTGATTATATGTGACATGTAAGAAATGCAGAAACAGATTTGTATAGCAGAGCTGTTAGCTCGTGGACTCTGTGAGGGACGTTATCTTTAGATGAGAATAAAGCAGCTGCACAGTCGCACATGCAGCGTCTGAGTAACTTAACAAATAGACACAACACATAATATGGTAATGTTCAGTGCCACAAACTCTAAGATATGTTTGTATTTTTTTCCCTTCCAGTCTCAACACAAGAGTATTTTGTGAATTTGTAAAGGTTTCTAAAATGTTTGGATTTTTATCATATTAAACCTGCAAGAACTTTTTTTTTCTGCAGTGGAAACAAGTTGTAAACACAGCATTCACAATCTAATCTGATATTATGGACTTGTTAGCAAACAGTTACTGATTTACACATTTCAATATTAAAAGGCCCGTGTTACATAGTTTTTTTTATACCAAAAACAAAAAGCTGGTCAATTTTGCCTGTCCTTTCTTCACACAATTGCACAAACACACATGTATTTCTCTGTCTATCTCACTAATTTAACAAATAGACACACATAATATGGTAATGACCAGTGCAAGAAATTGTCTAAAAGATATGTTTGTGTTTTTTCTTCAACGGTTTTAACACCAGGGCAATTCTGTTGATGATTTTGCTCAGGTTTTGAGTAATTCAACAATTAATCAATTAGTTTATCACCAATAAATTAATTTCTAGGGTCTGCAACCATGTTAGCAGCTCGCTGAGGTTGTACTTGTTGTTCTGCGCTAACATCAACATGCTATCATGCTTACAGTATCAGTTCAAACAAACTAAACACTGATAAAAGCAAAACAAGAAAGAGCAGCTAACTAGGCAGCTAAGACCAGTGCTAGATGGTCTGTGAGGCTGAACATGCTTATTACGCAAACAGCAGCACTGAGCTGATGGGGAATTCAGCTCTGGATCACAGGGTTGATTATAATTCATTCTAAATCAGTGGTAGCCAACACGGTGCCCGCGGGCGCCTGGTTGCCCGCAGAGACCACGTGAGTTGCCCTACACATGCTCTAAAAATAACACTAGTCACCATGAAATTCCTTATAAAAAAATTATAGTTGCTGTTATTTTTAAATCGGAAATACTTACATTAATGCAGATTTTAAATTACAACATTTATTATAATTTTTTATTTTTATTTTTTTAAAAAAACAACAACGTCTTCGGTGTAAATGAACTTTGACCGAGTCAAAGTTCACTGCGCATGTCCAACTATACGTCATTCTGCTGAAGCGTCCGGACGCAGACACTTCGGGAAGCTAGGTGTGGTTTTTATCCCCCAAAACATGACAGAGAAGTGAAAGAGAAAACACTATTTTCACGATGACTGGGAGGAAGAGTTCTTTTTCACGACAGTGAAAGATATGCGTCCTATTTGCGGGGCGACTATTGCGTCGGCAAAGCGGCACAATGTGGAGAGACGCCACTTTAGCCGCTACAAAGCTTCCATGCTAACTAGCCACCTGCTAGCGCACATAGACTGGATGCGCACTACGGACAGAAAAAGCCCCGGACTTAAAGGCAGCTTTGGCATCTACTACGCGACGAAAAGTTTCTTCGTGGAGAAAAATGTACCATTAGAAAAGCTTGTTTTAGTGACGACAGATGGGGCTCCTCCATGACGGGTCGGCATGCAGGCTTCATTGTACGATGCAGAGGTGATCCAGACTTCCCAACATTCCTACACTACCACTGCAGCATTCACCAGCAGGACATATGTATGTACAAAAGTGGCCGGATTTGATCATGTGATGACTGGTGTCGTGAAGATCATAAATGGCTCCAAAGCCAAACAACCAGGACATTGAAGGTGCTGCTGGAGGAGCTGTCAGCTGATCATGGTAACCTGTTACTACACACAGAAACCCCATGGATCAGCAGGGGACCAGTTTTGCAGCATTTTTTTTTGTCACTGTTGGCCGAAATCAAAGAGTTGATGCAATCCAAAGGGGAAGACACCTTGCTGCTAGAGGACACTGAGTGGATTCTTGCCCTTGCATTTTTAACAGACATCACTGGGAAACTGAACCATCTGAACTGTGAGCTGCAAGGTAAAGGTAAGACATGATAAGCTCTGCAATGCCAGGCTTCCCACTAACACACATTTACAGACAGAGAAAGAGGTAACATGTTGTCATTCAAAACACCGTGCCATTACACAAAAATGTGAAAAATAATTTGTTGAAAACATGTAATGATTTGTTATGATCTGTTAAAAATGTTGCAATGCTGGTGAAAAATGCTGGTGATTAGTACTAATGTGATAGGATTCATTTCAAAATCTGAAAGAGTTGATTTTTTTTCTTAAATAACTGATAATTTGTACAAACATGGGACAGAGTTCATGAATTGTTCAAAATTGTTACAAAGGTAGTGGTTTGCACGAGTGAAGCATGATTTAATGATTTCCTAAAACTGTTAGAAGTGACAGTTTGCACAGAAATGTAACTGGTGTGATTTTGAACAAAATGCTGCAAATATGCTGATTCATACAAAACTGCCAAGAAAGATATTTACCAAAGTTTCAGAGATAGGATACCTCTGACTTTTAAATATTGGAACAGATTTCCATATATGTGTGTGTGTGTGTGTGTTTCCTACTGTCATTGTTGTGGGAATCTTTGTTAATAATTATTGTAAGGAATAATTAACATAAATGTGATCAGAAAGTCTTTTTACATATTATTTTCATTATTTTCATTATTGTTTAAAGATGATGGCGCAAGTTTGCTATTGAGGAAGTTTGTATCAAACAAGGTGCCCTTCGTACTACTCAGTACCCTTGAAGTTGCTCTCGGGTTCAAAAAGGTTGGTGACTCCTGTTCTAAATGGAGCATGAATGTCTGAACCAAAGTGCACACTCTACAACAGCGAGATGGATTAAATATGCATTAATTTGTGGGTGTATGTCTCTGCCAAGTAGCCAAGTCGCAGTTTAAATTCAACTCTTCTTCTTCTCCTGAGTTATAGTGTTGAGTACTGGTCAGAGAAGTGTTTTTACTGAACATTATAATTTACACTGGAGCTGGCCTTTATCGTCCCTTTCTGATATCATCCTATTAGACGTGTGTGATATTTTAAAGTTAAAGGTAAAGTTAGTTTATTTATATAGCACATTTCAACAACAAGGTGATTCAAAGTGCTTCACAAGGACATTAAAACAGCAGATGAAAACACAATTATAAAAAGAAAGAAAACATTTATAAAATCATTAAAAAGGTCATTAAAATTTAAGGATGCAGAAGAATAAAAGAATCAAAAACAGAAGTTGGGAAGCAAGGACATTTTAAAAGTTACACTGCAGAGTTTGTCATAAAATAAGATTTAAAATAACTGTTAGAAGAACTTAGTCAAAAGCAGCTGAGAACAGGTAGGTCTTCAGACTGGACTTAAATGTGCTGAGAGTTTCAGCTGATCTACAGTTTTCTGGGAGTTTGTTCCAAATATACGGAGCATAGAAGCTGATTTTGTCATAAATGATGTGTTAATTCATGAGTTATGGCCAGAAACATGTTATAGGAGGTCACAGTGACCTTTGAACACCAAAATCTAATCAGTTCATTCTTAAATCGAAATGATCGTTTGCACCAAAGTTGATGACATTTCTTCAGCATGAAAACACGATTCCCCCAGTCACTTCAGATGCTGGTGCAGAGGCTTAAAGATCACTGATAAAAGAATCAGTTGTGAAAATAAATTCAAGTTGCAGCCACTGAGAGACTGAAGCGAAATGTGTTACATTAGGTGCAGTTCTGTAACTTAATTCCTACAACAATGTGCATGCATACAATATAACTTACACCTACATCCAAAAAAAATACCATCACATCCTTCTTGTACTTGTTTCTCAGAGGCTGAACTTCTTTTTTCCAGTCAGCAGATTACCTTTATAATAAAACAAAAAATAAAATAAAATCAAAATAAATAAAAATCAAAAGTTATAATGTTCTTATAGTGAAAAACCAGTATGTCCTCCATAAAGCTGTTCCTTTATGCATGAAAATGAGATAAACTATTTCAGGAAAAAAAAAACAATTTTTTTTCTGTGGCAAATGGAGACCAAAGAACTCAGCCTCACATCCCACATCTCCCTGTTTTAGGATCAGAAATTTAGGTCAACCTTTGGCTTTTCAATAATTCATCAGTTTCTTCTCATTTTATCACCGTTACTTAGAATAGTGACCCTCATGAAAAAATAAACACGGTGCTCAGCTGTAGGCTTTCAGTAACCTAACGGAGGCCAATGTTAGCACAGATCGGGTCATTCATGGGACCGTCAAGAGTAAAAGAGGGAAAAGGTTTTGGTTTGGTGAAAATGTGTTTGAGTGCAAATATGCTATGAAATATGTTACAGATCTGTAACCGTGGTGCTCACGGATCATCAGTGCATCACATGTGTTGGGGTTAAGGGACTGTGTGACATTTACTCTGCTCACAGTCTGTCCATGTCCATATTGTGCACCATATTTTCAGGGCAAATAATTAATGCCCATGAAAGTGGTATTTGGCATGCAGAGCGACCCCCAAGGACGGGTAATCTCCCAAAGCCCACATGGCCCTCTCTCCCTCTGTCACCCTCACTCTCCTCTGTGGATTATGTTGGATCCTTATTGTCTCAAGTACATAAACCTGCTTGACATACAATCACATACATTCATTAACACAAACGGTGTTTCTATCTGTATGATCCAACAGTTAAATGTGTTATTAAGTCAGAATGCATGAATCTGTTGACCTGCAGTCTTAAGCAAGGCTTCCTAACGCACATCTTTTGTTGTTTATACGTTGTATTATATTGTATTATATCTTGCAGTGATGTCGGATATAATTTTACTAGAAGACACGCATGGAAGCAGCTACAAAACATAGCAACTGGTGAATGAGTGGAAGTGCTGATTGGCAGATTTTAGCAAGCCGTTTCCCCCCTATGCTAAGCTAAGTTAAGCTAAGCTAACCAGTGCTGCTCCATATCTACATCTACCAGAGAGAATTTACGGTATTGATTTTCTCATCTGACTCTAAGCAAGAAAGCGCATCAAGATGAATAAAATAAAATCTAGAATTTGTGAGACTTTTTAAAATGTTCTAATTTTTTAAAACGTGCAATAATTTATTTTATTTTTAAACTGATGCGGCAAACTTGTTGGCAAAACCTTGACAATTTTGCCTTTCATTCATCTGTTCACACACACATAATTTACAGGAGAGCTGCCATGCAAGTTACTGGAAGGTACATTATCAGCAACATGGGGTTCTTCCCCACCAACCTTACAACCACTAGAGAACCAGCTCCACCACAGGAGTCAACGCTGCAGTTATGGAATGGAGTGCAGTCGTGTTTTTGGGCACTTGGTGAACATAAGTCCAAGTTTTACCCTCCTTTACATTTTTTTGACAAATATCTGGCATGTGCCGTGGTTCTCTCCGTCACTGCTGTGGACACATCAGTGGAACAGCGGATAAAAGGACTACATGCAGTGTAAAAGTGTGTTGCATGTAGTGACAAACCCACAGAGAATTACAATCTAACTCAGCAGTTCCCCTCAGATGTACCATTGAAGTGACTTTCAGGTCAATGATTTGGTTTTAATGCCTCAAACAGCTTTAGTTTACTCTCACTGCTTTAATCAGTTGTTTCCAACCACAGGAAGCCACAAATTGTTGTGCTGTACCCAAAACATCTAGTAATGTGTGAATCAATGCATTTTTTTAAGTTGGCAGATGTGCAGACTGCTGGTAGCAGGAGTGATTAATCTACTTGAGGACATACTGTAGTCTACCTGTGAAAGTGTGCACTGGCAAAGGAGCTTCCTGGCTGTATATCGACCACATCCAGCGTCTTCACAGGGCTTTTAAACGGCGTGTCAGTGCTGATCGCCCTGAAACTGCTGAAATCATGAGTCCCGACGAGCATGGCAGCGGCCTTATGCATGGCTTCCACATCCAGCTCCCTGATGAGAGACAGAATCAAGAAAGAGACATTTTAACAACAAACAACAATATATTTCCCAAAAGAAATCCGAGCCCCTGAGGTGAACTGACTTCCAAATCAGCAGGCTTACTGTGATATTGCACTCTGACCCAAAAGGTGACCTCTCTGGTCAGGCAGAAGTGCGCTGCGTTTTCAGGCCTTCATGTTCCTGTTTTCCAAGCAGAATAATTTATTGGCGGACTTATATAATATGAAAATACTGAGGGACAGTGCCACGTGACGGGGCAAAGCATGCCGACGAGCGGCTCGTTTAAGGCAGCGAGCGGCAGTGGTGGGCTCGTTGCTCAGATTCTCTACAGTCTCATGCTTCTGTCACTGCTTAAATATGATCTGACAGAGAGAGAGAGCGAGAGAGATAGTGAGTGGGGAAATGGAGGAGTGTGCAGAGAGACTCACTAATTAAATTCTTAATGCAATAATTTCAGATCTTGATCATGAAAATGAGTCATGAATCAAGATGTGCAAAAAGGAGAAACAGCTTCTTAATTCCAGTTAAGTTTTAGCAACGTATCCTCCCCATGCAAATGCTTTTATAACAGGATAAGCTTGGTGTATACATTTTGCAAATTAGCATGCTAACATGCTAAGCTAAGATGATGAATGTGGTAAAAATTTCTGCTAAACATTTGTATGTTAGCAGGCTGCTACTCGGAATAGTATTGCTGCACAAAATTTTTGTCTCTGCTTTTTGTTTTGTATTTAATTAATTGGCTAACTTATGTGCATTTGTCTTTAACAAGTTTGTTTCATGTTTATTATTTTATTAATTTATTAGTGGAGCGCAGACCTGAAAATGCAAGACAATTAACTGAGGTGTTGACTGACATATTGACAAAATGCCAAATATTCCTCAGTTCCATTTATATTTGTTGTTGTTCCTCTTTGTTACATTATCATAGATCATCATTTATTTCAAACTGTGGAAAACACAATGTGGGAGAAGCATCATTTTAAATGGTGCTGAGGTTCGTACAGTAATAATACAAACAGAGCGAGTTATTATATCAGATTTGTGTCAAGCAACTCAAAGTCATCACCTTGTATTTTGCTAAACTGTAACAGGCATTTATGATACCATTTTCGGGCATTTTATTAACCAACCCTTTCTTTTCATTATAGATGATTAAAAGCCGGCTCTGTTCCAAGAACTCATCTATATTTCAGTTTGAAAATCTGATATAAAAATAACCTAGAAATACGTGAAGGGACTGCTTACATCACACAATCAATCTTTCAGTCATTTCCAAAATTCTGCTGCAATACTATAACTCATTTTCAGCATTCATCCAATCTTGAACAAAGTGAAATAATCTGACTCATATTTCTTGCAGTGGGTGTGATGACGAGGGAGAGGCAGATCAAAGGGAGAAACGAGAGACGCTGCTGAGGCAGAGACGCTCAGGGCTGGAAGGAGGAGATGAATGCTGAACATGAGAGAGGGATAACGAAGCAGAGATGCCAGAGTGAGAGAAATTAAGGAAGGAAGGACAATAGAAGGAGATGAAGGGAATAAAATTAAGAGAAGGAGAAAGGAAGAGACAGAGAGAGAAAAGAGAAACAGAGTAAAAAATGCGTGGGTGTTGTTCTGCATGTGTATAAGCCTGCAGCTTATCTTGCCCTACTTTTCCCCTAAAAAAGTGTAGAGAGGAGCGCAGACAAATGCTCAAACATACACTCTTTCTTTATGATCCTTCCTTCCAGTCACAGCTAAAAGAACATCGACTGAGCTTTGTGGCTATTTCATCTCTTTTTGTTCTCCATTCATCCTGTCTTTTTTTCTCTCTTTTGTTTGTTTTTTGGATGTCAGCTCAGATAGAACACTTTGTTTGACTGTCCCTAATTTGCAGTTCCGGTTTGGCACATGTGGATTATTCATGTGTTTAACGTGCCATTGTTTCTGCAAGGCTTGACATGAGCTAATTGAGAGTATGTGACGTATGCAGTTAGTCTGAGCTGTAGTTCTATTTCTCATCCTGCACCTGCACACTAAAGAACGAAGAAAAAAAAAAGAGACGGCAGTGAACGAAGGAAGGAGTGTAGGAACCGGGATCACTCACATGTTACTGAGGTTCCAGCACAGTTCACAGTCTGTGAGGGGAAGGAGGGACTGTTTAGAGAATCCCAGAGCAATTCTGTAGATGTAGGTGCGAGACTGGGCACGGTGACGGGCATGGAAGTTATCAGGAACCCGGTGGGCATGGGTGACCCTGGAAGCGAAAGCAAAAGAGCACTTGGAGTGAAAACTGAGATACATTCAGGTCTTTAAAGCTGGCAGTAATTCCTAAATTGTATTATTCATATATTACATGTTCTACACAGAAGTCTGTGATCCTTCATACATAAATATATTCTAAAAAGTCATTTAAAAAGCAAAAATTGCATCTGTTGTTGTCAATTTTATCTCAATATTCCTGTGAGCGGGATTTGTGATTTCAGCTACTTTGAAAGCCAATGACGGTCCAGTTCAGGCAATTTACACCACTTTGTTTTGAAAACTCGAAGCCTACATTTAACATACACTAAAAACAGACAGTGATAGAGAAGACATTGTCCATTTTCCTATTTTAAAATAAAAAAATGTTTACATATTCTTAGATTTTTCAGAGAGGGGGGAGACATAGTTAATATGTTAAGACTTAATAATGGAAGAACCATATTAGACATAAAATCCCTGGAGGGCATCTTTGAACATCTGAGGTCTGGTGGATATTTAGACAAACACTGAACAACAAATATTGTTTCATTCTTGCTTCAATAGAAACAGTCCCCAAACACAGATGGTGCTAAAACTCTCAATTGTGCTGCCAGCAAGAAAAACTGTGTAGAAGTCACTGTCCAAAATGCCAACATTGCAGCTTTTTATACAAAGGCACACCCGTTGTCAGAGTCCTAAAGGGCTGCCAAGAGCCCTGAAAAGCAAAGCACTTATGGTAACACAGTTAGCATCAGAACAGACTCAGACTGAGGCTCTCTGATGTGACTCCAGCATGATAACACAGGACACTTGATGTTTCTGTGCTCACAGAGGCAGGACAGACATACTAACTCTAATTATATCAATCGATTCATGAAGCTGTCTGACATTTTAAAAGAGAATGAAGAATATCACTGGCATTTCTGATAAGACTTCTGCATGTATGTGCCAATTATTCACTCTAATCTACTTTGTGCAAATTGTTGTTGCTGAAACAATGAACCAAATTGTGCTGCGTAATAAAACATCATACATTTGGAGACAAAAAGGATTTGAGTATTTCTGGCTTTTCAAACTTTTAAAGGAGAACTTGCGTCTGATGCTGCAACAATTATACAAATTCCACAATCTCTTTGAATATGTCCAAGAATGTACTGGCAGATTTACAGAAATCCACTATTACTAATGAATTAATACCCAAACTGGGGAGATTTTTTCTTCACTCTAATGTAAGACTCCGTGAGGTTTTACTTTTGACATAGCAATGCTAACATATTCAAAATGCAATGTTGTTAAAATGTTGTGGAAATGCTCATCATATTCGCCAGCTTAGATAGCAGTTTAGCATCCGAATGTTTGCTATTTAACACTAAAACCAAAGTACATGTAAGGCTGCTGAATGTGAGGAATCTTATTGGTTTTGCAGGTCTCGATCAACAACCAAAGTCAGACAAACTAAAATTCCGACCTGCTTGTGACAAGGAGGATCACCAAAGTGCATCCTGATGTTGACTTAGGGGTCTGCAGCAAATTACACAGCAATCCATCCAGTATTTGATGAGATATTTCGACCACAATGGTGGGCCGACCAGCTAAAAGCCAATGTCAACACTGCAACAACAGCTGAAAAGAAGTAAATTTAAGCTACATATTTCAAGCCACAAAAATTTAGATTATAATCAAAATAATTGTGGTTAATGAATACATTTTCACAGTCTTTGGAAATATACTATGCATAAACGTAAAGCTTAAACTTAAAGCCACAATGGGACCCTGGTGAGGTAGAGGAAGATCAGGGTTTTTGTTGTCGCAGCATTTTTTGGTTGTGTCTGATCAAAGCAATTGTCATCTAATATCTAGTTTTGTTATTATTCGTCAAATTTCCACAGGTGATACAGAAAGTAAAATGTAGTATATAAGTCAAAGACGTAGTAGTTTACACTACTAATACAGTGAAGAGTGGAGAATCCTTCATCTGAGAGAACAAAGAGCTGCAGCCAGCTGCACCAGTGTGATTGTGAACGCTCAGAGCACATCAGCATCCTATAGTGTTGCTCCACACACGTGTGTGTCTGCACTCAGAGCATTCATGCATGTGTTCACTGTGTGTTTGAGAACATGGGAGATGACAAGTGGTGGTTGCACGTCAGCATGCAGGACTATATGGAAGTATAAGAACAATGCACACATCACATGTATGTGCGCATGTGTGCGACTATCTCAGTGTGTGAGTCTGTGCACAGTCACAGAAAGTAGGTTACGTTTCCAGGGGAGGAGATTGGGTGTGACACGTGGCAGAGGAAACCCTTGCGTCTGCCTTCAGCGGCTCCTCCGATGTGAAGTGACAGCCTTCGCCTGGCCTCCAAACCACACACACACATCAAATTTTCATGAGCAGTGTTACAAGGCATGGCCTCACACATTTGGGAACTGGGGCATTGTTTGGCATGGCACCATGTTGCTATTCAGCAGTTTCCCCTTATGGGAAAAGAGCCGTTCATTTTAGGCTAATTGAGGCCCATTTTCACAGCAGAAGACAAGTGAAGCAGAAGAGATATTTTTTACAGTGTGCAGCCTACGTTTAAATCTTGCCTTGGCTCTCTATCTCCGGAGGCGGCAGACCAAAGCTGTGAGCCAGGAGCCATACTGTGATCGTTGCTGTAACAAAAAATTCCTTTTGGTTTCCACTTCCCTCTGTGCAAGATGTGAAGAGATAGTCTGGGGCGTCAGATCTGATGTTTTTAGGGCTTTTTTTAAAATCTAGAATAAAAACTTATGGTTCTGTGCATGAACAATACTGATGGTTGACTATTTTAGCAGTATTGATATAAAGCAGATATAAAGCCATGAACAATGATGTTTCTATGAAATTATAAAAAGTGAGTTTATTAGTGTATCTTCCCATTTAGCTAGATGAGTGTATCTGTGTGTGTATTAATAGATGCTATAGACCAAAAAGCAGAGCAAGGATAATCCTTTCTAACCTTCCCTCTGCAGGTTTAGGGATTAACAGGATGCTGGGAGCTTCCCTTTCCTCCCTCCACTCCTCTCAGTGTGTTTCCCAAATGTTTCACTCTCTCTTTTTCATTCAGTGTATCGTGATCTGTTTCTTGCTCTAGCTTTGTCTTTCTGCAGTGTCTCTCAATGACTCTCTCTATCCCTTACTCTCTGTTCATCTATCCATCTCTCCCCTTTGTCCTTCTCTGTTAGTGTTGCACTGGGAATCTGTTCTCTCTTCAGCAGAAAAGCTGCTGACTGAAGAAATATACATATCCCAGCAGAGTAAACTTAAGTAGTCATAACCGACTGCGGCTTTGAATATTGCGCAGATGTAACGCAAGGATAAGATAAGATAAGATAAAGTTCTTTATTTCTCCCCACTCCAGGGGAAATTTACATTGTTACAGCAGCTTTATTTACAATATATACAAGGGTGGCAAAATTTTTTAACAGAAAAAATAAAAATAAAGTTTAAAAGTGCAGAGATGAAAACATGATGTGGAAAAAGAAAAGATGGGACAGACAGGATTTCAGACACTCACATAAGTCTACTCCGCTAAATTCTCAACAGGTGAACTTGTGAACAGATCAACCCTCTGAGCAGCTGCTTAGCTCAGTCATGATTCTGTTTGTGATTAATTAAAAATGGTAAATCCTCTGGAGAGGCGTTCTATAAATATAAGTTCTCTGCAGCACAATTCTCTTATGACTTAGAGTCATAACAAATGAATAAATAACACAATTTCATCAATGAGAATCATTGAGAAGATTTATAAAACCTGTGCTAATCAGTCAAAGTTTTATGGATGAAACACAGTAAAATTATGTTTATACATGCTTAGAAAAACAAAATATAATTTAAAGTCTTTTGAACAGGCAAAAATAATGCCACAAATAGCATCCATTTATCAATTAACTTCATACAAAATACACAGAATTTGACCTAGAATTACAGCATTGCAGTCATGTCATCCCTCTGTTGCTGAGTTATGGTGTTGAATAACAGCCAGAAAAAGCGTTTTAAGCAGAACTTTATAACATCACAATGTGGTTGATATTTGACCTTTTTGGATATAACATGTCATGACTTCATCCTTTTGTTCTATTAGACATTTGTGTGAAATTTTGTCATAAGAAGCCAACCATTTCTTAAGTTATGGCCATAAACACGCTTTGTGAGATCACAATGACCTTGAACTTTACAAAAATGGAACAGATGGACAACCTGAAAACATAATACACTAAGCTGCTTTAAAGGTCATCTCTGGAATTCCAGTTAGAAGTGAACTATATGTAGAATCACTACATTACCTTAAGATTTATTTATTCAAGGGAAAAAATATCCCATAAGTTCTGATGTGTCATTGTTTAAAGAAATTGTTCAGCGACAATAAATCCCACATGATGGAGAAACGTGTTGTTCAGTATTTGCTGAATTACAACTTTATACACAGCTCAGCAGCAGAACAAGACTAACAGAGTCATACATATAGTATGCAGTTACTTAAATGATGAGAAAAAGCTCCTGAGATTAGAAGAAACTTGACAATGAAAGATTTTCAAGTAATTATGGCAGTCAACAAACGGAACGTGGAAGTGTGTCCAGAGATTCCTTGCTTGCCTCTACGGATGAACATTTAGGTTTATATTAAACTGATCCAAAGAACCCCGACTCACCTGATTTGTTCTGTCCTGAGGTGATAATTAAGAGCCTCAACAAGAACGTCTTCAGTAAACGGCGGCTTGTCCTTCATGCGCTGGAGGTCAAAGTGGGCGGAGTTAGAGAGGGCGTGGACCCCAGAGTCTGTCCTGCTGGACACTGACAGAGACACTGGGTTGTTCGGCCTCAGCCTCCGGATCGCATCCTGTACAAAGACAGAGATATAAAAAGCTCAGTGCAGATGGACTGTTAAAGAAAATTGAAAGAGTTACATTTAAGCTTCTGAAATCCTTCACAGTCTACCACAAATAGTCAGAGGCGGGTAAGTTACATCAGAAAGATACCAAATAGAGCAGCAAACAGCAGCATGACGTGACGGACAGTCTGTGATCATTTCTGCTGTGTATCCGTGTTTTCTCTTTGAGTGTGTGAGTGTTTATTTTCTAATATATTTTTATGCTTTCATTAGAGATACAGACAGACAGTAGAAGGCTGATAAAAAATGAGAGATCAGAGTGAAACGAGACAAAAACATGCGACAAAGTTCTCCAGCTGGATGTGAACCAGGAACGTTGTTTAATGTGGTTTATACCTGAACTCCCTCTCAGGTCATTGACTGCACACCACTGTGTACAGTCATAGTGTATACAGGTAGTATTGCTATTTGTTGACTGGCTGCCTGTTGTGCGACTGACCACAACCAGATGGAGACATGTATTGCACTTATAGAAGTGCACTGAGAATAGTCTGTGTAATTAACCGTGCAAACAGCTCATATGTCAATCACATTTATTCGGCAGTAAAAAGACAAAAATATCTGATTGATTTCAATAAGCCTATCAGCCTTTACAGCCTGTAGTTAAACCACAAAGAACAAAACTGACTTTTCTTTTTACTGTTTTATCGCACCCCTGTGCCATTTCTTCATTGCCAAGAAATTAGGTGGTGGTCAAAGTTGCCTTTTTTCCATGAAAGTAACCTTTCCTGTCCTTGCTGCAGCTCAAGCTCACCTACAACTCTGCTCCAACACTGGAAAACTGCTGAAGGCTAGAAATTGAAAAGTTGTAATATTCAAGTAATTCAGCCAAACATTTTCAAACCAAAAGCTGATTTTAAGGAGGAATACTGACACAGAAAGTCAAACCCTACAAGTTGACAGGATTAGTTCCTTAGGTTTTTGACGTCTATAACCCCAGAAGTCTGAATCCATGTTTTTGAAACTGTAATCAACACACTGCAGTTTTGAGACAGAAAAACTCAGCCATGATGTTAACCTCTTATTTCACTCACAATATACTTACCAGCATATAAAAAACATGGTATCACATGTTAGTAAGACAGGACCATCTTGTTAATCAGTCCTTCATATCATAGGCTCAACAAAATGCACAGGGTTTCTGCAGATATCAACCAGTCAAATTTAATGCTTTTTAATGCCATTTCACTGTAAAAATTTTTTAAAAAAATTTTAATGCCACGACCATGAACTCAACAAATTACACGGTTTTGGGGGGTTTTTTTGTAAAAGATGATTTTTATATGAAAACTGTCCCTACATTTCACTATTTCTGAATCCGGAAACCACCCCTGACCACCAGCAGGCTGTAGTCATTCTCTGAATTCCACATTTTCTGGCCATTTTTGCTGGAATTTGCATTTCCCCATTTCCCAGCTCTCCTCCACCTGGTCCACCTGGTCCAGCTGGGCACTTTATAAACATGCAGTTTTTGGCAATTGTACCCAACCGGCTGTAACAGTTATCACAATGGTTCGGCATATTTACACAGAGGCATATATCTGACGAATCGCAGTCTATAATTATATATTTTTATTGTCAAATATTTTCTTGAAAACTGCAGAAAGAATTTTTAATGCCACTGAGAATTAAATTTAATGATTTTTAATGCCATTTAAGGCCTTAATTTTCGCAAAATCAATTTAATGACTATTAATCTCCCTACTGTCAGTGGTGGGAGTGTGTGTCTGTGGGCGTGGGTGTGTGTGTGTGTATGTATGTGTGCATGCTCCTGCAGTTGTGTGCATATATGTATATATGGAGGGAGGGAGGGAGGGACGGGTTTTCTTCTTTTTAATGTTTTTAATGTTGTAAAGCACTTTGCGTTGCATTTTTAACTGTATGAAAAGTGCTATATAAATAAAGTTTGATTTGATTTGATTTGATTTGATTTGATTTGATTTGATTTGATTTAATGCTCTGCGGAAACCCTGATGCAGACTGAGTTAACTGCAACCACTAAAGAAAACAACAACAAAAAAAACCTGAATCTTTATTATTCTTCATATTCAGCAAGATAAAGCTGTATCTTAATTTGTGACCAGCACACAGCTGTCTGAGCAATCTGGCTTTAATTTTAGGATTCCTAAAAGTCATGGATGTAAAGTCGGCAGCGGAACCAGTCATTCATGTAGTTGTGTTAAAAGATTTTCAGACACCACATAACAGTGACCTGTGAGATGCTTAATTTAGCCTCTTCTCTTCAGCGTGTATCTCCCAGTAAAGGGCGCTGCTTTTGATCAGTGAAACAGAACTGCAGAGGATGTAAAGTCACAATGAAGCTATTCAGATGTTCACTTGTAGAGTAGACTCACATGGTCGATTAGGATCATTTTATCTACTTCATTACATTTAACACTAGTAGCTCGGAGGCAGAATGTCTCCAGGCACTTCTGTTAGTCAAAGTGAGTTAAAACTTACCTCCAAGTGGTCCTGGACTCCTTTCCTGTCATGCTGATGTGAAGGCACTTTGGTTGCACCCCTGCAGAAATAATCAGAATTAAATGAAATTATTGCAATAACGCGGATTTAAAGTGGAATTCCTCATCCTGTCATGCGACTTACCTGTATCTGGTCCCGATGTACTGAAAAAAGATGAGGTAACGCGCCAAGTTGTGCATGTTGTCTGCACATCTTATCATAATGTTTGCAAGGGAGAAACGTTGCACCGGAAAATCATTCTAGCTTTGACACAACAAACACTCGTGGTTGTGTGTCTGAAGTTCCTGAAGGTCGATTGTCACAGCTCTGCCGCGGAGCTCATGTGTTTGGAAATGAACACATGCGACAGACTGCAGCAGCACAGTCAATGTCCAGGAGACTTTTGTAGTCCGGAAGTGCAGCAAAAATCTCGGTAACAGTCAGCTTCTATGTGGGTATATCAGCAGGGCATGTCAGTAACCCATTTTAGTGTAAGGTCAATAAATTAACACACATGAAAACATTGTGTGGAAGAGACTTGCTGCGGTAACCTTCATGTGACGCAACTGAAATGACGCATGCGCATTAGCACACCCCTCCTCTAACAGGTTTGTCCACACATTCACATGATAAATGCTGTCGCCAAGCTCTGACAGCTATGAATTCAATGCAGAATGACCACAATCTAAACATTAGTTCAATGCAAACCTGTTTTTACTTGATTTTTTACGCAATAAGTCTAAATGCTGGATATTTTGTCTGTCTTGTCCGTCGCTGTTTGATTACGTCACCCTGAACAGAGGAGGTGTGTCTTCTCCTTCCTTCAAACTCGTTGGAGCCAGAAACGGTATGAATGTTTCAGATGTACCAGCTGCAAGTGAGCCAAAGACAGTCAACCCGAGCAGCCGATTCAACAGGATTAAGTCAAAGTTGGACTACAAAATGGAAAGAAAAGCACTTTAACCTAATTTATTTCGCTTTACTATAGGTATATTATTAAATATATATTCACAAATGCTGATTGCATGAGTTTAAGTTTGATTTTCTGGAATCAAGTAAAAGAAAACTCTGAGATAAAACATTTTTGAACACGATACACTATTTTATTTATTTATTTTTTTAAGCTCCAAAGACAAAAAAAAAGGAGTTTCAACTAAAAATGATGAACAGGCTACATGCCTTTGCTGAAATAGACATTTTCTTTTGATACATCAGATAAAAAATATTAAGGAATTTGTTGTTTACATGTTGGCAAAGTTATTAAAAAGGTAGCTCATATTTGGAGCTTTTACTAGGCTACTGATTACATTGAAACCTTCAAAATATTAATGTTTGGCTTATTCTATATTCTATAGACTATGGATCATTTTCTGAAAGGAAGCAAATTTCTCTTGACCCTTCATTTTATTATGCTATTATTCTAAAATCAATGTATTTTTACCTGCATTCTTCATATTTTTTCCTACACAATTTATACATGTTGGTGCATTTTATGGTCAAATATTTGTATTTTGTGTCTCCTGTAGCTGCACCGTTTCTCTTGAGACAGAAAAGTTCATACTGATGCCAAATATTAGGTAGCCTAAATATCACATCAAGGCTTCAATCAATCGAGTGCCATGCCAGTCAGCGTACATGATCATTTCTCTTTTGTAGCCATGATGTCAGTCTATCATTTTCATCCTCTGTCTGCCTTGGTCTCTCTTCCCATTAATTTTTCCAGCTGTGACAATATTATAATGGCAATATCAAGTGGTTAAAAAGAATTAGAAGAATTTTGCATCAGTGGTGAATATTTTAGGATTTTTTTATAATTATCTCTTACTATTATGCATTTATTAGGATTAGTACTCCGAAGTTCCATATGATCTATAAGTCTACACTTGTGAAATTATTAGAAAAACCTATCTATCTATCTATCTATCTATCTATCTATCTATCTATCTATCTATCTATCTATCTATCTATCTATCTATCTATCTATCTATCTATCTATCTCTCTCTCTCTCTCTCTCTCTCTCTCTCTCTCTCTCTCTCTCTCTCTCTCTCTCTCTCTCTCTCTCTCTCTCTCTCTCCCATGGTTCATTGTGTTCCTGCTGGTGGGGTCTGCTCGGCTCTCTCCTCCTCCTTCAGTCTCCACGGTGCAGCGACGCCTCTCTCCGAGCAGTGTTGTAGTAATCTGCCCGCCGCCGCGCACTCTGCTCGCATTCTGTGTCACGGTGCCACCGGGAGAGGGGCGACAGACTGCTGCGCGTCAGGGGACACCAGTCACCATCCGCACGGTTCAAGCGACATCCCGCCGCGGGCAATGACATTGGCAGATTGAAGTGGGAATACACGAGAAAAAACGCAAAAATGACGGTGGACTTTGAAGAATGTATAAAAGATTCCCCCCGATTCAGGTAAGGATGCTTCTCTCCGGCACATCACAGCGGTGCGCAAAAAATGGCACACCTTTTTTTTTTTTTTTGACATGATTTTTTTTTTTTTTTTTTTTTTAACACACGGGGGCCAGCACGCTTCGCTCATGCGGAATTTGTGGAGGCATCAACAGGGTAAATGAAGGGATGTGGTGTTTAATGTCTGGTTCGCTCATGTGTTCAACAAGGATGCCGTTTGTCTGCCCAGTTAATTCCCCCTTTTATGCATTTTGGCTCAATTCTTCAGTCATTTCTTGGAATTTTCCGCACTTCACCATTTGGATATTTATTTACACTGTGATAATTTTTCTCCAAAAGTGTCAGTGCTCCTTAAGTGATGGTTTTGATTTTTAAATTTGAATTTGCTGTGTGCATGTGAGAGGAGGGACTCTCATTGCCGCGCACAGTGAGGATCCATTTTGCTTGAATGTGAAATTATAAGTGCTGGTATCATGTCTTTGTTAACCCTCTAATAAGGGACACTCCTTCACTGTGAGTGTGTGAGGGGGATCCTTCTGGGGTGCAATCCTTACATTTGTAACAGGAGGGCCTGCAGTCACCAGCTGTCTGCACACTGGAGAGGAGATGCCCTTGCAGGCGAGGCAGCAGCAGTAGTATAAGTCCAGGTTGGCATTGAGACAACAGGGAGAGACGAGTGCATGCTCTCTGCAGCACCGGAGCTAGTTTCCTGGGCACAGATCCAGTTCTTCGGCCCCCTTCGCCTGCCCGCTGGAGGCTTGTAGCTGTACTCAGTCCACGTGCCAGTCTGGCTGCACTCCTGTGTAGGCCGGTGGGACCAGAAGCTGAGGAGACATGTAGGCCAGGGATCCCCTGTTATTTATGTCTGTTAGATGGGTTTGCAGATATGTGTTCAGCAGAAAAAGAGCAGGATGTTCATTTAATCTGTTTACAGACAAAGAAACATATCACATCGGGTTGCAAGATTTTTTTTCTGCCTCCGCTTGTTTCTCCATGTCAGCATCTGTGTTTGCTCTCTGTGCTGTTCTGTTTGTCATTTTGTTGCTTCCCTCTCCCTCTTCCTCTATCTCTCTCACTAGCAACTCATTTTGTTGGTGTAAAGTTGTATACATCCACAGACTAACAGATCTGAGTGAGAACACAAGCAGAGAAATAGAAAAAAGACAGAGTCTGATGGAGACGGACATCCAATCTGCTTCTCAAATCCCACCTCAGCAGTGATGGATGGCTGAGAGACAGAAGGACAGGAAGAGAAAGAGTAGCAGCACACATTCAGATGTTTCCCCTTTTCTCTGCCGGTTCACTTTCCCGTGATCTTATGGAGAGTTTTATTTGGAAAATTCCACCCCTCACAAAGGAAACTGATGCTGCTGTTTTCTTGAATCAGAGGAAACAATTAATGTTGTGCAATGCAATAATTATAATGTAGAAGATGAAGAATGATGATTGTGTCCTTTACATACATATAGCTGAGATGCAGTGGATTTATTTCACAGTTCTGTAAAGTGTTTTTGTGGTTTTGATCATATTTGGGATAAGATCTTTACATGGATTTCATTTCCCAGTTTACATGACATTATCCAATTAACAAGACTATTTCAACTAGAAAATGGGGATATAATGTAGCTACATAAACACACTAATAGAACTACAGAAGTAAAGGCAGCATTGTCTTAAGGCAAAGTCACATGACAAACATCTGCCTGTTAGAACAGTGGAAGTGACAGCATTGACAATGAGGACGGAGACAATAATCCTGAGGACATTCTGGACCATCAAGTGCAACTAGCTTGGCTGTGGAAAGTTTGAGAAGTGTCCCTGAAAGCCTCTTTTTCAATCTGTATAAGCTCCACAATCCACACAGATCCTATAGATTGGCACGCTCTGAAATGATCATTTACTCCAAAATCAGCAGCAGGTCTGATGCCAGTGGTACACGGCTTATCCAGATAATTAAACACAGGCATTGCAGAATTTTCCATCCACGTTGTGTCATTGCGGAGAAACAGGAGTAGGAAGAGCAGAGAACCAGTCCTGTCTGTCTTCCCACTCATGCTGCTAAAACAGCTCACACACACCCTCTCACTGCAGGTCTCAACTTGTACCAGTGCTGTATTCATGTATGCGTGATTGTGTGAGCATGAAAGAATTTTAAAGGTATGCCTGCGTATCTGTTAAACACATCTTTTTGTCCAGGCTTCTTCTCTGACCTGCCTCTTTATTCAGCAGTCACCTGCTTCATTCACTCATTCTTGAACCAAACATGTTAATCACTCCTGTGCACCTGCCTATATTTGTTGCTGTTAAATGGTTGTTATCTGATTTCCTTGAGGCACTTCGCTGTCAGATGTTTGCCACCGCTGCTCCAGTTTGTGGCTTCTCTATACTCTGTCCACAGAAGTTATCTTGCATGTGGTTTCATTTGTTTGAAGGACAAATTTGAGGCAAAGTCGTAATGATAAACTAAAACCAACACATTACCAAATACACACAAATGACTGGAGCACATTAATGTAAATTTTTATTTTATAACAGAATGAGCAAAAATGTCATCAGTTACTTTAAATTTAAAGCATATATCCCCGGATCCTTTTAAACTTATATAAATCCTTTTCATTGACTGTATTGTTGTGATATAAGTATTAATATGCATATGGGTGGGTGTGAGCTGTTGCCTAGCAACGGTTGCTGTAAGTGAGACGACTGAAATCTGGGAGAAAAGAGGACAGAAAATTTAAGAATGGAAGAGGAGAGTGGGTGCTCTGAAAACACGCTGTCATTATTCAGAGTCTCACTGGTGGAAGAGGATAATTTCATTGTGTGTTTTGGCCTGAAGCATTTTGTCATTACTCTCAGCTCAGAACAAATCTGTGGACTTTCTGTTTTGTTTTTCTGTAATTGCACCTGTGTGATATGTAAACTAATGACAAAATAAGAAAACTGAAAATGGAAAATAGCAAATGTTGACTCCAGCAATGGGCATTTTCATTGTGTGCAGTTGAGAGTTTACAGAAATGGAGAACCAAGATGCACCTTTTTGCCTCTTTCTGTCCGTTTTCTCAGTCCTTTTCCATCCCACCAAGATAGAGTATTCAACATCAGGCCGTCCAGTCAGTAAAACAGAGTGGAGGCAGCAGATGGAGTTGTTCTTTTGCAAACGTGACATTCAGTTTTAATCGGTGTTGTATTTTATTCTTCAAACAGCAACATCCTGTAAGACAGACAGAAAAAACAAAACCTTACTGAAGTTGTTGCAGAGGATCTACCACTAAACAGCCTCGCACCAGCCTCTCCTGTCACTGATGAAACCTTTAAAAACTAATTTCTTGGTATCAGAATTCCGTGTTTTTTCACTATGAAAATACTCTCTTTGTGCATTAGAATAGCTTAGATGAAACTCTACACTGTTGTCTTCTTTACAATATGCAGATATGAAGTCCCTGCCTCGCTTTTCTATAACCAGTCTGCTCTTCACTGCAGCTCGAGCACCCCAGCTCACTCATGAGTCTGCTCAAACACTGTAAAACTACTCTATGCCATACAGTGGAAAGTTATTTTGCACTATCAGTGTGAATCTGTGTTTCTCAGATTGATGTTACACGACAGTTTCAAGGTGTAAATGCTCAGACATGACATTGGCTGCTTATTTCGCTCATATGTGCATTTAGAAAGCATCTTATAAACATGTCGACAATTAAAATAGTTGATTTTCACCAGGGTAGATCTTAAAATGTTCAGTTTATCTGAAAATAATCACCATGTAGACTATCAGCAATCATCAGCTATTACGACAGCACAGGATTGTGTTTCTCTTACAACCTGTTTCTGCACATTCATGCTCCTTTACCTCATATTCAAAATCTCTCTTCCATCATCAGGTATCAACATGTCGCAGTTTATTCCCAGGAAAAAATGATTGTATCAGATTTTTCACAGGAAAAATCACAAATATCCAGTCATGTCTATGCAGCACTGTTGCTTGTTCCTTTCAGGTCTGATTTACACTCCGTCTATTTTGCTCCTGTCAGGTACTTATCTCCCCGCTGGTTGCTATGGTTACAGGCTGGAATAATAGAGGTCACAACCTCTCAGTATGTTTGTTTAATGAAGGCAGGTCTTAAATATCGTATTCTGGGAGAATTATACAAGGTATGATTGTTTGTGCTGCTCCTTTGATTCTTGTTGTTGGTGTTAGGCCCCATCAGTTGACATAAATCTATAGCTTTTACGAGTTTGAGTCCTTTTACTATGAAATAAATGGTATTGAAAGTCTCAGTACAGATAATCTATATTATAATAGATTTGAGAAGGCCCTAAGATGACATTATTCATTAGTAAACTGGATTTGGTAAATTATTTTCGGCAATATAAAAAAGGCTCTTGATCCCTCTAATATCTGTTTTCCTGCATTATTTTAAAAGCATGTCTGCATTTATTGGCAGATTTAAGTGCTTTTTGATGCTCTAGATATCTGTGTGGTGCCCTGTCTGCATTTTTATTCCCTACCTTCTCCATCATTACCTCTAATCTTCCTTTTACACACATCATAACTTTGCGTCTCTATTTGAGATAATATATTCCTTTTGGTCAGGTGCCTATGAAATATGTAAATACGCCTTGTGCTGCTTTTCCCAGAGGTAGGGAGGAACGTAGCTCTGCTGTTGCCAGGAGTGACCAGCGGATTTGGCAGACATGGAAACTACCTGTCTGTCTGTTTCATTCAAGGATGGGGAGAGACCCATGTCTCACACAGCTGTTCGCAGTGTTTGTGCCAGCAGAGAGAGCACAGTTGTGTTACTTGCAGAGTAACTGGAGCGGTGCATGGCGACCTTGAACAGAGGAGATGATTTTACAGTAGATGAGAAAATGTATTAAAGTGCTGAATAAGATTACCTGTTGCCAACGTAAGCTGACAGTGATGAACTGCGTATTTGCTAATACTGTGCCGCCTGGAAAATGTCCCAGGATAGTTCCACGGAAGTATGAAGCTTTTTAACTGTACACCCAGATGACCTTGTCTGCCCGTCTGTGACTTATTTTGGGGGAAATCTCTTTGGAAGGCTGGAACCTTTTGAACTCCACCAGAAATAGATCCTCTCTGCAACATCAAAATGTTTAGAAAGATTCCAGACCATTCACATTAAGTTGCTAATGTCAAGACACTCATTTCCAACCACTCTCCCTAATGCATCCATGTACACAGGAGATGTGCATGGGCAGAAAGGAAACAACCTTGCTGGCCTACAATCCCTATCCTCTTACCCTCCGTATATTGAGGTTCTGCATTCATTTTAGAGCTTTTTCAGTCCTGTTTTTTTATGCTAAAGACAGCTTTAACAAAATTGCTCCGCTTGAGAACTCCGCTTTCTAAACCGCTCTGTTACAGAATGTCCAGCGGTGTTTACTGGCAAATACCATGAAATAGCAAACAAATCTCTTGTATTTGGCCCTAATCTTGAGGGATTTTCCCTCCAAGGCTGTAGGTGTACCTTTGAAGGTATAGGAAGGTAAAACAATTCATTAAGGCTTGATTTGGTCCTGTATATAGAGAAGGTGTATTTATGTAGGTTTAAAATCTCTGTGTTGGGTCTAATACATGAACATACATCCATGGGGAAAGTAATTCTTCGTCTGGATAATGTAGTCAAATGCAAATAATTTCAAGGATTACCAGGATTCAACTTCAATTTGCATTGTTTTTCCAGCAGTGAGACGCACACACAGTGTATATAGTGTAAAATATAGTATATAAACGGACATGTCAGACAGTATAGACTCGTTTTAATGTAGGATTTTGACAATTCAGTACTTAAATTTTCAAAATTTTTAAAACATGAAAATGTCAATGGTGTTTTTACATTTATTGTTGTACGCATACAGTATGATGCAGTAGTTTTGAATTATTTTGAGCTTTGTTAATAGTTTCACAAAGACTAAACTGGAGCAGACTGAGGATCCCAGTCAGACAGCAATATGGTGCTTAGTTGGTTGTAAACTCCAAACAGTGTTTGCGATGAGATCGGTAACTCCTCCCTGCGACACAAGCGTTTAACTACCCATTGACCTTTTAAACTCTTTTAACCTGCGAGTGTCACAAAAAGACAATACAGAATGGCTGGGCCCATAAAAATGTCTGACATCCCTGTAAGTTCACATAAATATTTTAGTTCCCACTGTGTGTGTGTGAAGGTGAAGGCCTCGGTGGAACGCTCCAACTGTGAGCTGCAGAAAACAAAGTCTGTCATGTCAGACGCATGAAAAATTGTGGCTACTTCAAAGGAATGTAGAAGTTGTGTGTCTGAGCGAGGGGACTGGTCCTGTTGGCAGCGCAACATCGATGTGCTGTCTAACCATCCAGTATAAAAACTTGTGGTGCTCTTTTTCTCCTCACCAAAGAAAAGTCACCGTAAAACGACAGTGGATCAGGTGAATAAAGCCAGCAGCCACACCTGAGTTGTTTTTCAAGCATATATGCTTTGAATCGATGTCGCCAGATAAAATGAGCATGCTGCTGCAGTTCACAGTTAAAATGACAAAATGCAGAAAGAGGCTGAACTCAGTTTCTGTCTACAGATGTTTATTGTGCCCCAAAAGGTTGGAGCCAGTAATACTTTCTCCGGAAGTATTTTTTTGACATTCCCAAAGCTTGCAAGCTGCATTTTTGCTCACGCAGCATCTTATATGGCTCCTGTTCTGTTTCCTTGAAAACAGATCAGGGTTTGTTTCTCTGCTCACAAATCCGGTTTTCCTGCTTTGCTTGATTCCTCTCACATCACACTGGATATTTACCAGATACAAGATCAGATGGCACAACTTAGTGAAGCCCCATTCTGATTTCAAAAAACAAATCTATAGCAAGCAAATACGGTGGTTTTTATTGTTCTTTCTGGTTTGCATTTGTGTCACACGTGCATGTATGCCCCCACTGGCTAGCATGTAGGCTAATCACCTCCTCATATTCCTCCCTCTGCCAGCGATCCAAGCACACAGTGCTTGGACATGTTCATGAGAGAGCATCAGTCCAGCACGTGGACACTTCCACTTAATTCACGGTGCAGCAGATTTTCTGCTGCTCTGCTGCACGTGTTGGAGAGAGACTTAGTGTGGGACCCATATATGAAATAGGATTATCAGTAACCACACTCGCTGATTAAATCAACTGGATAGCCTACACACCCTATTAAAGCTCACACACTATCAGCCTCTTACCCTGAGAACCGCAATGCAATTTCCCTTTCCATAGTGTTCAGGATATAGAATTCTAGAAATGGTTTGACACAGTTAGTGTGTGATTCAATTCAAAGGACGTGTGAGCCTTCGATCTGTCCGCTGAGGATTTCTGTGCTCGTTGGCAATTTCAGTGTCTCACCGCCTCACGTGATTTGCAGCGGCTTTTGGTTTTATCCATATCAATCTGAGCTTTAGCCTACCTAGTTTGTGTTATTTTAAGAACTGTCCTCATGGACCTCATGATCAAGTTAATGTCATACTCCACAGCAGGATCTTTGAGCAACAGAGCAGTTTGTCATTCAAAATTCAAAAGAAGCAGAGCAAGAGTGTTGTAAGGGAGTCATAATTTTAATTTGAACACATTACACTTACAACACAAGGTTTTCATGCAAGCATCTTATCATTTACTAAGCCCTGCGTCTCATAGCTCCCAACATTGCCAATATGTTTAATAGATGTTATGATATATCTGGTTAGAAAAGCAGAATGTTGCTAACTAATGTCACCGTAACACACTGATTTAGCAGCATATTGGCTCCAAAGCAGTGGATGTGTTGGTCATAAATGTAACCTGTCATCCCAACATATAATGATTTGTTGTTCAACTTTAAAAATAACACTTGGTTATGATTGTGGTTAGGCTACAAGTTGCTACGGCTCTATGCCCAACGCTCAGCCATAGAGAGAGGAGATTAAAGCTCAACTGTACATGAAACAAGCATAACTTCAAGTCTCATGGCGCCTACAACTTGGGGTTTACTTTGGCCCAGAGAGTAATAAATCAGATGAGTCCTGGAAATTACGACTCAACAAACACATTTTATGGTGGAGCAAAGGGTCATTCAATCATCATGACTATAATGCCTCACTTTCTGAATTCTGTTTTCCTACTATAGAGCAATGATGGATGGGTAGGTAAGCAAAGGGTGATTAGCAGCTACTTTGAAACTTTTAATTAAAGTTCCTCAAATCAGAGACACTGTGAAAAGGGCATTGGGCTTCATGTGAAATAACGTTCTTACAAGGTCAGATGTTGCTTCTAACCGTCAAGGCTCAGAACAGATCAGGTTCTTGTCGTGAGTTACAAGAGTGAAAAATGTGGCAGGAATTGAACCTTCTCACAGATCTCATGCCGCCTCATAGTTCATCGTTCATAACCTCCCCATTGAGATCAACATTTGGTGCAGAGTTTGTTAAAATCCTGCCAAGGCCTGTTGAAACTCGAATCAAACCTATTAAATAAATTGCCTGCATCTTGTTCCTGGGCTGCTTTCTTCATCCTGGCAATACAATGTATTTTCTCAGACATTTTTGTGTATCCTTGGGTCTCCTGCCCAGTTTGAAGCCTTACTTTGTCCTAACTGAGCCGCAGATGTTAAAGCTTTTCTACTTTCAAAACCCAGTGTGCCGGTTTGATGTGTTGTGGCGGTTATATCTTTTGTCATAACAGAGAAACAAGCTTTAGGTGCGCGGACGTTAAGCACTCAAAATGGAAGCTGTGTTTGAACTGTGGAGAGTTCACTCCCCAGGAAGTCGTTAAATCACACGAGTGGGAAACCAGCAGAACCAGCCGGTGTGTAATATGTGGAATGCATCTGCAGTGGCCAGACTGCAGCGCTGGCTGCCACACATTTAGGCATGCATGGATAAAGCTCCAAGACATTAGTATATGTAAGCACACATGCATGAAGCAGTAAATCATGCAGCAGCATGTGTTTGTCAGCACACACTGAAGACTGGTGCGCAGACTGGCATGCAGCATATGGTACCATAGTGTGACATTTCCACTTACAAGGTCGTGTCCCGCAGGGTGAAAGGGTCAATCAGTGGACGGTTTCTCACACTGCAAATCAAAAGGTTCCAGAGGAGAACATGGTGTCTCCAAAAGGCATAAAGAAAAGGTCTCCAAGCAGTGATTGTTTCTGTCAGAAGAAACAGAACTTTCATCTTTATGGTGGCTTTTTGTTTGTTTTGGATATTTCATAAACAACTCTGCACATTTTTATGCAGTGTAGTTGAAAGATCAGTGAATCACCTCTTATTTTGAAACGTGTCTCGGACAGGAGAAACCGCTTTAAAACTAAACCGTTACATGAATCATCAACGGTAGTCCCCAGTGTTTGCATGCTGTTCAGGAGACCTATGTCAAAACTTAAGAGTATTAGAAGAAGAAACTTGCTCTGCAAGATTGTCTGTTAAACAGAGACATTCTTCTGTTGTTTATCGGTGTATAATTCACCATCACAGCCAGTCAAAGAAATCCCTGCCCTTGACGCTGCTGTGACTAATAGTTGTGTTCCTGTAAAAAGAGACTTTTAAGCCACAAGTGGATATTTGTCATCCACACACAATGTGGGAATTATTTTGTGCTGCTGAGCCCTGCATGCTTTCACAAACAACAACCCAACTGGTTTAACCGAGTGGCAGATAAAAGAAAGAGTGAGAGGTCTGTTGTGTCAACATCCTTTCTTCTTCCTCTGTCGTCTCTTTCACTGCACTAGTTGCACACATTTGTCATGTACAGGATTGATATCCTGTTCTTGCTCTTTTAACCTTTTTTCTTCCGCCTCTTTTATTGGTGGTGCGGGTGTGGGGTAGATATGAATCAGTGTCAGGGCTGCGGCAGCAAGGCGGATTGAGTTTCAGGAGATTACCTGAGTCGGTTTGTCTGGTGGATGAGGAGAAAGTGACATGGCTGGAGGGAACAGAAGATGGAGGACAACTGATGGATGGTTGTTTGTAGGATGGAGGGCTTACAGAGGGAGAAAGATGGATTGATTGGAGGGATGAATGGGGAAGGATTCATGGTCTCCATCGTTACGAGAGCGCCTTGTTGTCCTGGTAACCTGCCGGATATTTCATACATTAGCACACTGCATGCGTCATGGGTTGCTCTGTGGGTTGGCTGCACATCCAGGCACCTAAACATGAATGAAAACACACTTTGCCGACAACGTTTCCCAGAAAAATCTCACAAAGACACAGAGGACAGTGCTGGAGTCCAATAGGACAGGCGGACAGCTGTCTTGTCGAATGGCGGCCGCTGCTCGGACAGAGCTTCCCCGAGGTGACAAATGAAATAGTCATGTGTTTCACTCTGGCACACATGCAAACTAGACGAGGAGATGGTGTGTGTTTGTGTGTGTGTGTTGACTCTGACTCCCTCACATCTGGGATCCACTTGAGCAGCTGGTTCAGATTTGGCCCGACTTTCTCTGCCTTTGTTTTAATTCCACTCTCTTGGTTTAGTGAACTTTCCTTTACATCCTATTATTATTTTCAGCTTTAATATGCTGTTTGTTCCTCCTGTTTACTTTGTTGCCTTTCCACAGTTCTCTCTCTTCCTCCGCCCACCTTCCTGTTGCCTCAGGCCGTATGTGACGCCGTTTGGAGGAAGCTAAGCTGACTTGCGTCAGAACTTTGGACCACTGACATTTACTTCCGGTGTCTTTAGTAAACACCTCCATTCACCCGCTTGTTTAGGCACTTTGATTTGTTTCATTTTTTTTTTTTAAGCTTTTCTTCTATAATCTCAGTGACCGTGTGTGTTATGACATTCATCATTTATCGTGCTCTCGCAGGTTGTTGACACAGGCTCGCTGAGTGTTTGGCAGCCCACCAGCACTAATCCTCATTGAATCCAAACACACCTGCAGGGCTGAAACCACAAGTGTGATTGACAAGTCGTTCTTCTGCAGAGACACGAGAGGAGACAGGAGCTCTGATTGCTCTCTTAGAAACCAATGGATTCCCCTCTTTCACATTCCCCCTCTTTACATTATTCAGCCTGCATCCCAGCCTCAGATCTCTGTGGAATTCCTTGTAACCAAATGAAAACATTCCCATCTGCCATGTCAGCAGTCCCACACTTTCTTGGATCCATCTTTCCCACCCCCACAAAATCACGCACACTTGCACTCCTTCACAAGGCGAGTGCTTCCTTCCATTTGTTCGATGGATTGCCCATTACGTACAAGTGGAGAAAATCAGAACAGCTGAACCACAGTCATCGGTCGATAATGGACAATATGTCTTAGAGCAGGAAGGAAGGATGACCATGTTATATATACCATTGCTCTGGCATGTGGGTGTAGAGATATGGCGGGAATTGGAGAGTGCTTGTGCATATGTCACTGTAGAGCAGACAGATGTAGCGAGCTGAACAGGGAGGTTCTGTAAGAGACATTTTGGCCACAGAGCACAGAGATTTAGGCTCAACTCCATAAGAAACAAGCATAACTAGAAGTTTCATGGTGACTGCAAGTTGCGGTTTACTTTGGAGAAGAGAGTAATAAACCAGATCAAAAAGTGGGCAGTTAAGGCTCCATTTTCACTGCAGGCAAGCCCATTTAAACCCCACAAGAATGCTACAAAGCATGCATACTAACTTTTTACGTGTAGCTAAGGCCGGTACAGCTGCCTGAGGATTTCCGTTGATAATGTGAATCTTTATGTGTTCACCATTTTCTTGCAACTTTACATCAGCCCTCCTGTAGTCAAAATGCTGATGCTGTCATTTGTGAGAGCAATTTATACTACGGTCAGCTGAGGATGTAAACAAGAACAGCTGATTGCGTATTTTCGACGTTTGTCGATTAACATCGTGGTCCACCTGTAGGTCCATAAAATAAGTTGTACCATTGTTTTTTGTAGGTTTTTTGTAACTATGATCCAAATAACAGCCAATACCATCTGTTAATGCTTTAGTTCTCTAATAATTTCTTAGAAAGCAACCGAGCCCTAAAGTCAAAGGAAAACTCCTGGAAAGGATTATGCAATTTAGCCGCGATTATACAGAGAATAGAGAGTATTCATTTCCAAGTAATGAATTGTGATTCATTTCCAGTGTAACCTAGAGATTTCCCCAGGTGGTCTGCCGAACATTCAGAAATTAAATTTTTTCTCTAAAGACTAGAATATGAACGATTGAGTTTCCAGTGATAAATGAAGATTTACGTGACTTTAAGTTCATCTATTCGTTCTCCAGTCATTAAAGTCTGAACTCTTGAGAATATCCCCTGCAAGATTAACAACTCTAACAAACAATGAATATTGTCTCTGTTTAACCGCATCATAGCAACATGTTACACGGTTCTGTTCAGCAGACTTGTAGGAAATTAAGAGAAATTACCTGTGAAATGTGATTGATAGTCAGAATCATTCCAGCTCTGTTTTATTTCTAAGCATGACATAAAACCATGTCACTGTGTATAGCTAACATGGCCAGGCTCTCTGTCCGTCCTGCTGTGTTTCTGTAGCTGTCTCAGTGTGTGACGGTCTTGCGTAAGACCACCCCTCGTGTTAATGTAAACCTGTCTCTTCATTCTTTCTCAACCTCTGGACTTTCCCTCCACTTTATATCCAGTCACACTGCTTTCCCACGACAACAAAACTATTCATCCCGTGTCATCATTAGTAACACGATCATGTTGTGACACATGTAACCTACTTGACAGGCATCATAATCAAACTGGTGGAAATGCTTCAGTAGCGCATTGTTAGAAAGTCAAATCAGGTCAGATGATGCTGTCATTTTGCCGTCACTGCAGCTTTCATCCAACATTCAGACGTAACGACCGGACTCGGAGTGAATGAGCCCAATGAGGAACACAGAGAGTGGACATTCACAATTACAGTGATGGAAATTGCTGGATGGACCAAGTGTTCATTAGATGTATAAATGTTTATCCCAAACTAAATTAGTCTGGTCTGAGCTCACATTGTCTTCATGGCCTCCTCAGCGGATTCCATTTCCGTCCCTATATCACACACACACACACACACACACACACACACACACACACACACACACACACACACACACACACACACACACACACACACACACACACACACACACACACACACACACACACACACACACACACACACTCAACTGAAATGACTCCTAATAAATTCCTACCATATGCAGAGATGGCCAAATAAACTTAAAGAAATGACCATTTGTTTTCCATTACAGAACCAATGAATGAATGGACGTTATTGTATGACATGCATTAACCTAAAAGTCATGCACATCCAAGAACAGTACATCAACACACCGCAGCCAAAGCCATAAAACCAAAACCAGACCTCAGAGTGTTTTTTGGCCAAGTTCTGATTGATTTGCGTGAGTGAGACGTACATGATCAGATGATCACTGCCAACCTTCCCAGAGTGTTTGGCATCGATGGACCATTCTTAGATGGATTAAAGAGTAAATCTGTGGTTGTTTCCTCTTTGGCACATCTGACTGTGGTGTCAGCAGGAGGCTTATTCTGCTGATGGCCAGTCATCGTTGCCACATATAACAGGAGGGAAGCCGACGCACTTCTATCTTCTTGTGCACAGCTGGTTCAAAGCTTCTCCATCACACATTAAAACACATACATGCACACCCAGACACGTGCACATAGAGCCATAAATATACACCTTAACTTAGAGCGCAAATCCGCTCCTGTGGGTCAGTGTGGGAGGAGAGCTCTGATCAAATATTAACACGCACAGCTCTTACCCAACCAGACCCATACAGTGTGACAAACTTAAACATCCAGCTTGAAGGACTTCCTGGATGAGGGAGGTTTCCTGCTGACATTGTGATGCACCTGGTTTAAATCAGGCTGAAGAACAGCATTTCACATGGTGTCTTGCTGTCTCCTTAAATTTCTTGCGCACTGTCAAATAAAGTCAAAATAGCATGAACACATACCACGCTCAACAAACTCTCTCAATCCACAATGTCTTCAACTGTGTCAATGAAAGAGGGATTCCAAACAGTAATATTGATTTTCAACATTACAGCTAAACAGGCCTGAACATATCACATGTCCTGCAGTCACCATGTGGGATCAGATTTCTGACTCTGACAATCAGCCAGGTGTGTGTGTGTGTGTGTGTGTGTGTGTGTGTGTGTGTGTGTGTGTGTGTGTGTGTGTGTGTGTGTGTGTGTGTGTGTGTGTGTGTGTGTGTGTGTGTGTGTGTGTGTGTGTGTGCTTGATTCTAGCTATGTTAATACAATATGTACTGTATTTGTGTTGGCGTATCCATATATGTATATGTGCATGTGTGTCAGGGGTGAAACAAAAGGCAAGCCTTATCTATGCCAGACATTCTTTAAGAAAGACCTCATTCTCTGTGCTGAGTTGCAGAAACAGTAGCTCCTTGTGCTGAGCAAAGCCAAAGGAATGCAGTTCACCTGTAAACCTGTCCGTATCGGTCCGTTAATATCTGTACCGGATCCTCTTCAGTAATTTCTGGACATTTTAAAGATCAGCTGGGAACAAGTAGTGATGACAAGGGTGAAAGGGTTAATTATTTTCTAATCAATAAGGCAATTTGAAACAATGCAAGTAGTATATTGCTACCATTTCCTGTAATGAAACTAATGCTGCAATCCAGTTTTTTTTTTAATTCGAGCAGATTTAAATGTAACCAGTGTGCACTACATGGTTCAAGCTGCATGCTGTGATTCATGAGCCCTGTCTCATTATTTTGAAGCCACACCTCATGCGTTTTGCAGGGTTAACTGTCACGTCGATGGATTTGTGAAATAATGCCGTCCAGCTTGTGTGACACAGTCAGCCTTTAATTGTTGTCTCATGTGGTAATATTTCATCACGTTCTATATCACAGTCAAGATTTTTTTTTCAATAAGTTTGACAGCGGTAGGCTTGCACGACATGAGAACAATCTACAATGTAGAGTAACATTTTTCAGTGTTAAGACGACAGTATGTCTTGTGATGAATGCATCAATCCTCAAATGTATCTATGCAGGTATTGCACGTATTGCACATTAATACCGAATCAGTTTAGTAGAACGTAAGTTTGAGTAAGACACCGTAACTATAAGAAGTTAAAGTTTCTTTTCCAGGTGCTCAGTTTTTAATATTTTCTTCTAATCTCCACATAAACATCTCTTGACATCATCCTCATTCTGCTCTTTCTCAGACGTCCTGCAGTTTCCATCAAATTAACACAAATTAATCTGATATTTGATTGGTCAAATGAGGTGAATCTGTGGCCCATGTAACAGGACTCCATCAATACATGGTACGTGTAAGAAGAAATGAGTTTCCTTATTCATTAGATTTAAAGTGGGTTTTTTTTGTAATGTTTTTGTTGCCCATGTTCATAATATGATGAAGATACAATTTATGAGTCAGCACTAAACAGTGTCCTGGCAGCTGACTGCGGTTGTTTTTCAGGGAGGACTATTCCTTGCTTCTGTCTTAATGTACTATGTCCTGAAAATCCCGTTTTTGTGAAAAGTAAAGGGCTGAAATATCCTAAAGGACAACATGCACTTTCATTCTGATTTTAGTTTCTCTCTCTGGCTCTCAGCTCCAGGCATGTGGGGGTTGTAATACACAGCTTGGTTAGTCACTGGCATCACAACGTCATAATATCTGTTGATGCTCGAGTCATCGCAGTATCGAGAGACCACTGAGTATGTTTTGTAGTGTGAAACTGTGCTTTTAGAAGATATTACTCTACCTAATCAAAAGAAAGTTAGTAATGATGGTTAAAATGTTTCATTTGCACTTCCTTCCGTGACACTGTACAGCTAAATGCACATTCAAAAGACAAAATAACATCAATTCATGGTTCAACAAGCTGTATGCTGATACTGCTCCTTTATAGGATCACCAGCTCCAACTGAACTGCTTGTTCTACACTGAATACTGTTGTTTGTTTCTCCTGCATTCACTCCCTCCCAGACAAATACACAGATGGGTGATGTTAATATGTAGCTGTGACTTTAATACAAGAGCCAAGACACTACACAGGTCTGTCTGTCTGTCTCACACTTTGTTCATTATTTGTGACTCCAGACAGGATGGACAGCCAGTATCTGTCTGCTCATATATTGTCTTCCAGTGAGACTCCATTGCTGCTTTACTCTGACATTTCTAACTATCAGCAGGCTTTGGGTGGGATGGAAGAGGACAGAAGCAAAAGGGGGTCTGGGAACAAAGTGCTTATGCACCACAGGGGTCTTCTTCCTCCTCTGCGTTTCTCATACAAAGCTGCATCTGCGTGCATGTCAGCGGCAGCTAAACACCCCACCAGGAGGTCAGCGAAGGTTAAAGAGGATAGAGATTTGGATGAGCGTGCAGTCTCACTTTTTATACTGTCCTGTTTGGCTTCCTACTTATTTCAGTGCAGCTCTTCTTTGTCTTTTTATGTTTTGCTGAGCTTTGCCATCGCTGAAATCACAAACTTCAGACTGGGTCGCACCTTACTTGCTTTGAAAAGACTCGAGCATTGCAGCCAGTTATGCAGTATCAACATTTCTGTGGTTGATCGGAGTGTGTTCATCTGTCTGTCTTTCAATTCTTTCTTTAACCCCTTAATTTGAGAAGAAAGGCTGTCATTTTCGGTGCTTGGGTTGTGAGTCAGTGAGCGCAGATTCCTGTTTGTGTCATTGGAGCATGATCAAACTTGTGTTTGAGTCCTAAATAGTACAACACCAAAATTCTCCAGCTCCGCCCAGATCACAGCTCCCCTTCTTTCTGACAGAGGGCACAAGGCTGTGTGGGCCTGGCTTGTGTCAAGTTAAAGCCTTGTATATATGTGCTGCTTGCAAGTTTTAGTGTTTTAATATGACAGGTAGCTAGCTGGATGACATGAGAAAGGCTTAAGAACTGCCTGCTATCAACTTGTGGTTGGATCTTTTCTTCTGAATAATGGTCAGACCTAGTCTGGAATTTACCTACAACGAGTGAATTTGGAGAAATTTGGCATCACTTTAATGCACAGCGAGACTGCAATGAGTGTATATGCATCTGTTTAAATAATGAAGTTAGTTTTGTTGATCAAATCGTGGTTTTTACCTCCATGACCCACTGTTTCGTTCACACACAGGTTTAAGATTTTCCAGCAATGGGGCAATTAGTGTCACTCAACAATGATGTAACTGAGGTTGCATTTCTCAAAGTCAGCAGAGTGGCTTCCTGTGGAAAACAGTTGCAGAGTTTTCCCTGTTTTACCCTCTTCCCTCCTCTCCTGGCAGGGAAAGGAGAGGAAATGTTGTTTTCCAAGAAAAAGCAGTTCCACCTGGCTTGAGCTGCGGTTACAATACATTAGAGAAAAATGATTTCTGTCTGCTTCACACTCGAGCTCCAGAATGTTTTCCAGCACACTTCCTGTTGGCCTGCAGCTGGAATGTACTCTGGAATGATATAATGACGTTTCCACATCCCAGACCGCTTCGCCAGAGATATTTAGAAAAGCATTGTGTTTATAGTGAGCGTTGTATGGGATGGCTGCTTGAGATAACAGTGATACATTATATTTGGGTGACTGTTCTGCTTTAGTGGGCCAGTAGGCAGGTGGTCCGACAGCTGCTGGGAAACAGAGAAACTATGTCTTCTCTATTAGAGTGTTCATGGTGATGCTTTGTTGAAATATGCAGCTTCTACACAGACAAATATGCAGGGAGACGGTGAGGTTGACACTTTGAATGTCATTGTTGTCCATTAAGCAGTGCTGCACAGAAATATTCATAATAAATCTGTGACTATTGGTGGACTATTGTAACATTTAAAAAAAAAAAATAAAAAAAAATGTAAAAATAATAGGAAATATCTCTCTCTATATATATATTTTTTTAGCTGATTTAAATACTGTAAAACAAAGTAATTTTATGGTCACGTATAAAAGAATAACTTGCTCGTAATAAAAATACTGATTTCTGATGGAGACATTTATAGTTTTGGCCTGTTTTTTTTATGATTAACATTTATAAAACTATATTTTATTGATTTTTTAAATTAAATTATCTGTGATTTAACAAAACTATGTAAATCTGTAAAATAAATAATAGTGTTTTCTTTTACATTGTGTCCATAAGATCCTGTATGAAATGCCATCCAATATTTCTCACAAATTCCCCAAAGCCAAAACAAGTTGAATATTGTACTGGTGAAAAAATATTGTTTAAACAGTTTGTGTGAAAATCAAATCTGACAAAAGAGAATCCTTATTTTAAACACTTGGCACTTTGGGAAATGCCTCCACCATCACTATAAAGCTCTCATTTCTTTACACCATAAACCAAAGAGTGAAAACACCAAGCTGTGGTTTTATGGGGGTTCTGTGAAGGACTTTTTTGCGCATTGTGGTAACTTCTTGCAATTTCCTCCACAGTTATTAATTTGTCAACTTGAGAGGTGTTGATCCACTGCTTTTTTTTGTTGTTTTTTTAAAATCTGTGGCTGTCCCTGTACCTCCTAAACAAACGTGAGAAAATCATCTGACTTCTCTCTTGGCAATAGTGCACTAAATCACATTTTCCAACCATTTTTAACTTTATCCTGAAGCAGTAGCTCGACAAATTGTATCTGAATGGCTCGATGACTTTTGCTGATGAGCTCTGGATGATTGTAATCCTGCTAAAGTGAACCTCGAGGCTACAAGTGAGGGTTGTCCTTTTTGTGAGCATCATGTTTGGTCTCTTTGTCTCGTCAGCCATCGGCGCAGTCAAATGTTTTTTCAGGGAATGAGGGTGATGTTTGTTGTGTGTTGGGAGGGGGCTTTAAGGGGAAGCAGTGAAGGCATCTTTGTTCCCTTCACATAAGATACTAGTGTTTGGCTTGGCTTGTTTTGGGTGTGAAAAGGCCGTCTGTTTAGGCAAGTGTGTGTGTTTTCTCTTTTTTTTTTCCAGCGTGTGTGAGGATCATTTACTGGAGGCTCTTTTAATTGAGTCTGAGCACGTGTCGGAGCTTTTCGTTGCATTGAGTCTTGAATCACATTGCAATTCATTGGATGTGAGACTTAAACACAACTCAGCTTTAAATGTGATCACAGAACGACTGAGTTTGCACAATAAATATACACAGAAATATGTGTTCAGAGCATTTCTAGTTCATCTTGTTATATACAGACACAAAAAGCCCCCCAAAAAACCCACACTGTCTTTGTGCCATCAGCTAACGAAGGAGCGTTACAGACAGACAGACAGACTGCAGGCAGACAGACAGACTGTCAGATGGACAGAAGGAGGCGTGCACAAATGAAACAAAGAATGGACGAGGAATATGAGTTTTGGGGGGTAGAATGCTGTCATGGAGAAAAATTAGAGCAAGAGACTATTTCAGAAAGCATCACAAGGACTCAGAACCCTGCTACAACGGATATTTTTACAACACAGTGAGGAAGATCAGTGTAATAGTGTTTGTTTGACTCAATTAAAATAGGTTTTAGCAAAGCTGATTGTGCTTTAGGATGGAAGAACAAAGAAATGAGGGATAGGCTGCCATTACTGTCCCCACCCAAAAACCACCTGCGTCTGCTCAGCGGCAACAGACAAAGGAAATTATCCATAGAAATCGTTCCATCTGCAAACACAGTGAGCTAATTTTATGATGTCTCACCTTTTTTTTAAAAAAAAAAAAAAAAAACATCTCTTGTAGCTCATTACTATAAAAGAAATGTCCCCTTATTCAGGAAATATAATCTCAAAACCTCAAAATCAGAACAAGCAGAAAGATACAAACCTACAGATTTGTTTTTAGAGAAAAATGGCTTGTTATGATGAATGTGTTTGTCATCAGCAGCACTGACCACAGAGTCTTTGTTGCTTTTAAGGGATCAGTATGCTACTCAAGGGCACTTTGCCTGTGGCGGCGGGCACTGCAGATGCACCACAAGCCGCACTACAGCCACCAGCTCACCGCTGTAACACACTGGCCCGTCAGTGACAAAGATTGTATCAGTAGGCTGATGAGAAAAAGAGACACTCTAAAGAGCTCGTATCAATGGATAATGTGCATTTCAGAAAAGCGAAGAAGCTGAATAGGGTGATGGGGAGATGTACAGGGACAGACACGTCAGACAAAGAGGAAATTGGTCAGTAAAAAAAGCGTGAGTAATGCTGATGCCTGTTGCCATGGTGATCGAGGTCAATGAATGGTTGCCATGGAGCTCGCTACTTGGAATTCTGGGAAGGGATATTTTGACGTGCGTATGTCTGTGTGTGCAGTCTGAACTTGTGGATGGAGAATAATAAAACCCTATAATCATAATAAATGTGTGTGAGTTTGAATGTGTGTGTACATAGAGATAATAACACGACTGTGGCCACACCAGAATAAAAGGAATTAAAATCCATGCTAGAATAAGTCAGAAGCAATCCTACTCTATAAACATTTCACTTTTACGTCATTGTTCAAAATACAAAAAAATATCAAGATAAAGTAGTGCAAAGAACCCCAGTCATCTTCAAGTTTTAAAATTCTTACATATATATATATATATATATATATATATATATATATATATATATATATTTATGTATGTATATGTATATATATTCTGTATTGCAAATTTTAATGTTTTATGGTACTACATGGAATAATGTGATGGTAGGAAAAGGACAATATAACTTTTTGGTGGGTAAACTCAACAATCATAGTATACATGATTTAATTGTGATTATGGTATTGTAAATTTTCTGGAAAATCAATGGAAACACTGTTAATCAATGAACAAGCTGGGCAGGAGTTTCTGTTTTTGGTTAATATAGTGAAATAACTTTCTGTCAAGTATGATCCTTTAATTGATGATAAAATCTGATAAACCACCCAGTTTATTGATTACTGATTCCCACAATGGCCTAATAGAAATATTAAAGTGATGAACAGATAGAAATAGTATGTCAAAATCTCTGACAGTTGACAAATTTGCATGTTATCTACACATCAACCACAGCTCCTACATGTGGCGTATCTGACATATCCATTCTCAGCGATGTCGTGCTAATTAGTGTATCATGAGACCACGAATGCTGCGCACAATTAAGCATGCATGTGCAGAAGGCAACCTGAAGCTGTTGCTGCAGCAGCATAACATGCATGATGATCCATTTAAGTAAGTTTATTTATGGTTTTCTGCTCGCTGCTGTTTATGTATTCATTTTTATGGAGGCATGAAATTGTTGCGTTAATTTTACAGCTGCAAGCAAACAGACTGTTCACACAGCAGCAAGAGGTCCATAAGTTATTCATCCTCACTTTGTAGCATAAATTTAGGCACCTGCTTGTGTAAATTTAACAAAATTTGGTAAGTTGTATGTTCTATACTCAACTTTGGCTTTTGTCCTTGCAAGCTCGGAGTTCCTGATAGTAGGTTTCTGGGTCAGTGTATGTGTGTGTGTGTGTGTGTATTTCCCAACCATCATTTTCTATTTCTGATTCACTTGTTTATTTCAGTTTGTCTGTCTCTGTATGTGAGTAGTCAGTCATACAATTGGTTCGTTTACATTTATCTGTTTCCGTGTCTGGGTGTGTGTGTGTGTGTGATCCAGGTATTATTTACTTTGTGGGACCAAAGTGTGTTTCAACAGGTGCGTTATCTGGGTCTTGCTTCCTTATGGGGATAAAAATCAAGTCCCCATAAGGAAAATCGTTTAATTTTAAGGTGACGACATTGGTGTGTGTGTGTGTGTGTGTGTGTGTGTGTGTGTGTGTGTGTGTGTGTGTGTGTGTGTGTGTGTGTGTGTGTGTGTGTGTGTGTGTGTGTGTGTGTGTGTGTGTGTGTGTGTGTGTGTGTGTGTGTGTGTGTGTGTGTGTGTGTGTGTGGTTGGGTGGGTGTGACACACGAGACAGTGGATTTGCTTTTCATCCACCTGGTGTTAATGGTTATTGCTCATCACAGCCTGTTTTGCTGAGTCAGCTTGCAAATATTAACACATAAACAGCAACAAGAGCAACAAGCTGTTGATGTTGAAATTATTTCTCTTGTAATATGAAATGCAGTGTGTTTGTTTTCAATCAATTATGCACATCTTTCACACAAATAACGCACAGATATGCATGCATTTTAGGTCAGTGACTAATGTGAGGGTGGCACAGGTTGACAGCTTGATCTTAAATTAAGACATATCCAGGACACATTCATGCACTCACACACCCTTTGCATCAATGACCTGTCAGACTTAAAGCTGCCTTTTTAGATAACTTTATAGTAGATGGCAGATAATTTTCTCTTGTAACTTGTTCTCAGTTGCTTCAGCCCTCTTGTTTCACAGGCTGACATTTTGCATCGTAAATGCATGTTTGTTTTACCCAAGGCGCATGATGTGAAACACGCATGTATCATGTCGTTCCAGTTAATATCTTTGTTAATGTCTCGTTGCATGTCAGTATTTTAGCCAGTGGGTTCAGGCCTGTCTGGCATCAGACAACTTGTTGTTTCCTCAGCCTCTATTGAAGCAGTGCTGATGTGGATGTGATGTTATGTGACACATTGAGTCTGGAAGACATGGGGGAGCTCGGATACATCTGTGGGCTTTGAAATTGGTGTGTGTGTGTGTGTGTGTGCGTGCGTGCACTTGGTTGTCGTGTGAGGGGATGCGACACAATACCCACGCAAGTTTTATGCTACAAAGGACCAACAAAGCGGGGGACAATAATAGACTACAGACTAGTGTGGATAGTTGTTGGGTCTGATGGGAGTGCACGTGGAGCTAGTGCACGTGAGGTTTCCCTCCCCCCTCACTGGTGATGTCAACCATGTACAGTGTGCTACTACTGGCGGTGCATGTGAGCCCATCCCCCCGTTCTGACAGGCGTGCATCATGAGTGGAGCTGCTTTGGGGTGTTGCTTCAGTGTTACGTGAACTAAACACACACAAGAAGAAAGAGTCAGTGGGGCAAAACGTTTACACATACCCTTCATCTGCATTATTGATTCTTCATGCAGGCATCATGTTTTGCAGCATTACCCACAATCCTCCTTGGGAATAAGTCTTACTGCATTTCACTTTAATCCCATAACTCTCTGGTGCACTCAGTTAGAGGAAACACGTTAATAGCTATAAGATTCACTACACTGTAGGGAAAAAGGTAAATAGGACAAAAAAATCACTGACCCTCTCTCTCTCTCTCTCTCATTCTCTCTCACACACACACACTTTTGCCTCAGTCTTCATAAATAGATTTTCAAATCTTTTTGCACTGTATGAAATACACAGAAATACTCCTGAAATTGTGAATTCACATGTGTAATCTAAAATATCATTAATAACCTGTAACTCTGAATGTTTTTATTACATTTTCAAAATGTATTTTTCTTGACATAAAATGGTTTAATTTACATTTGCAAGTGATTTCACAAATACTTCCTTTTTTAAATAAATGTTGCATTTAAGTTTAATGCTGTAAATATATTTCTAAAATTACTTACAGTTAGTGACTATAAAAAGGAAGAAAAGAACAGCTGATTCTGTAACTGTACACAGATTTGTTGTTGACTGACAAATTTCTGTTATCAAAACAAAAAAAATTGTACATTTTGTAGCTAATTTAATTGCTTTAACACGTCATTATCCTTCATTAAACATTTAAACAAAAACTAAAAATGTAGAATTAACATGAGAAAATGTGTTGTAATTATAGAAAATTACTTTTAATTTTGATTATATATTGTATTTATGTTTTTTAAAGAGTGCTTACAAATCGACATGCACATACAAACATGCATTTTCAGAACATGCTGGATAAAAATAGTATAAGCATCAAACCTGCACCATTAAGCTCAAGTGCCAGTGATCTTGTACTGAACTTGAAACTTTGATAGATCGGACATCGACTGCTGCTGTATCAAATGTCATCTGTGCATCCTAGTCATCAAGTGTCAGTCAGTGTTTATTGGCAGCGTGTGCTGCACGAGACACGGCACTCTTGTAATGAGCTTATCCTCCAGATTGAACAGCTGTTTGACATTGAATGTGTGTGGCTTGGAGTGACTTAATGGAGAACATGATGCTATGGGATTTGACGCAAAGCTTGGGAGTGGCGCTTGGAGCAGTATGTTGTGTTTCTAATGATGTTTCTAATTGATGTCCAGCGAAAGAGCAGAAAGGGATGTTTGCCAGAATTTTTGCAGCAGCACTACTTGCAGTCATCAAGTTACACAGGTCACTTAATGAAAGGTCTGAGCTCCCATCACCTCTGTTTGCATTCTCTCTTTCTCTCTTTACAACAATGTAAATCAGCCATCTGTGCAGACCACACACATACCTATTTGCTGTTTCAGTGTCACGTTGTGGTTGAGAAACGTTCAGTCTGTATAAACAGCGTGTGTTCCGGATGAGAGAAGAAGACAAGTGCAAGACAGACACGAGTCGACAATCAGCATCTCTGAGCATTGTTGAAAATCTCAGGAGCAGAAAGGAATTCTGGGAATGTTGTTCTCTGGAGCAGGTGCTAACGCTTCTAACTGACTAAATGTACTTCTGCTAGCTCCCCCACCAATAGCACCACCAGTACCATCAACCTCCCGCTGTGTTCGTCCTCTCTGCAGCATGCACAGGCAAAGTTACAGCCTTTATAACATAAACCAGCTGGTCTGGTTTTGTTGCTTATCTTGCTCCAACTCTGCACATCTCATCTCTGATGTAAAAGATCAGCTGCTGGGGTACAAAAGACTTGAGGGTGGGGTTGTGGCTGCGTGGTGAGATCATTAGCTCTGAGTGTTTATGGTTGACGTGTTCCAGCAAATGCGGGGTGTGATGCTGATTTTTGGCTCCATCAGACAACTCCAGTAAGCTCCAGCTGATCCTGAAGAGACGACTCAGGAGATCTTTGTTGTTTTGGTGGCTGCAGACGCATTTCAGAGAAATAAGTACAAAAACTGATGTAATAAGACCTCATGTACAACCTTTGTGGCCCACATACAAGATGTTGCCATAACAACTGACTATCAATGTGGTCATGGATGTATTTGTGTGTGTGAGTGTACTTGCACACTAATGGAAGAAGACCCTGAGGGGAAGGATGGTAAAGGCTCCTCACCCCCCAAACCACCTGACACACACCCTGCTGAGGGCCATCAAGCCCCATTATCTTCACTTTTAATGTTCATAAAAATGAAATAAATAAAGCTATATTTAGGAGTTCTAGTTCTGTTATTGCTGCTTACTAAATGCTGAATTGCTGGTACTGAATATGAAGCCTCCTGTGTTGCTGCTGTCTCTTTTAACAGCTCACCTTATGACTGCCGGTCTGTGTCTCTACATGATGTCATTCATTGATTTTACTGCTCAGCTGCGGCCACTAATCTTCCAGAGTGATGCCTTTGTCGATCTAATCATCAGGATTAATGTTGGAGTCCATGAGACTGTGATGTGCGGTGGCTGATTGCACTTTAATGTGTAGCAGGACAAAATACAGATATTGTAAATACAGTACAATATTGTAGAGTACATGACTTTATATATAAAACTTTCTTCTTTCAGTTGTGCTTTCATGACCTCTCGCCATTTATTTTCTCTGTTCTGATTCTTTCAAATGTCACAGACACAATACTTTTCAATGAAATGATTTCTGGTTATTTCTTGTTAGCCACTGTGATATTGTGGCTTACCACTAATCTAAGAATCTCTCCTAAACAAGAGTCTGAATCTTGCTCTGACTGTCACTGTAATGTTTGTCAGCTTAATATGTGGTTGCTCTTCTCAGAAATGGCATTACTGAAAAGCAGATCTGATTTAAGTGTGTGGCTTTGTGTTCTCTCTGCAGGGCTGGTATTGATGATGTGGAGACAGATGTGGTGGAAATTGAAGCAAAGCTAGACAAGGTATGAACCATTCTAATGTTATTTCTGCAGACTGTGCTGCTCGCTGCAAAATCAAATCTGTGAAATGCATGCATCAGTCATAACTGTGTTTTTGACAGGTTTTTTATCAACCATTTTTAGTGAAAAGTAATACATAAACATATGAATGTCACAGAGTACAGACAATATATTGCATTTATTGTTGGAGCACACAATCTTCTGTTTGTCTCTTTTTGTGATTGTTTTTCATTTTTCTGTCTGCTGTACTCTCACTATTATCTAACTAGCAAGGCAATTTAAACCAAGGAAGCACTGCAGGCTTTACTTATTACTATTATTAGTGACACTGCTAGATAACGTACATACAAATGCAGGAGTTGGTACACAGTAAGCACGCTGAGCAAACACTCATTAATGTAACGGAGGCTTGTAACAGCACGGTCTGTTATCTGCGATATCTTTTCCTTTCTAAAAGCAGTACAGCAACAGCGTATCATTAATCGTTTTGTGAGATATGGAATGAAGCAGTTTGACAGTTTAATTCCCTGGAGACACTACATTTTTAAAGATGTATCTGCTCCGAAGTACATTGCACCTGTATTATTTTTTCAAAATGTGTTTTTTTTAAAGCATCTCCAATGACCATAAAGACAAGGTTTATTTATTTGTTGATGCAAATGTTACAGATTCAGAATTATGTAACTACTCTTACTAGTATTGTGTTGAAGATCTGCAACGCTAGTGGAACAATAGGAGGTAAAATGCTTTAAACTGGGTTGAAAACAAATGGGATATTTGAAATAGATGTCTTAGCTGCGTCATTGTTATACCTTATTAGCTATAAAGATGTCTCTGTGTGGAAGATCAGCAGGAATGGATGGGTAACAGTCCCCAGGGGGAGAGCTGAGATCATGCCTCCTCAGATAAACTAATAGACTTGTAAGTCAGACAGACTTTAGAGGAAGAGATATTGTTATTGTGGCTAAGTGGTAACCACACCTTCTTTCTTATTCTCTCTGCAAAATATCTGCTAGTATCCAACTGTTCCATCTTTTGCACCCTGTGAATAATACAGCGCATTAACATCCTTCATTTTGCACAACCCAGTCTCTGAAAATAAAAAATGTAGATGATTGTGATGTTTTCTTGATAACATATCTATCTTGGATTTAAAACTGAGTTTCATTGTTGCAGTCCGTCATGCTAAAAGAAGCTTGCCAAAATCTCAAACAAATGTCCAAACCCTTTCAAAAAAAATTTATAGACTAAAAATATACATGCACATGCACACATCTACGGATTATTCCTGCCACCGACGGATCAGGACCCTCCACTGAGCCTTGAGCCCTATTTAAACACCACTGAAAGATGAAAAGGGTCGAAGGTGAGAGTTTCTCATCAGTGACCCGCTCGATACAGCAGGGGTCCTCCTGGTGCTCTGTTAGGAAGCTCTGAAGCTGCCTGTTCTGATGACAGTGAAGGCCCTTAGAGGAGGATATTTACAAGATTGATGAAAACTGAACTATTCTGACAATTGTGAAAGCATTCAGTGCTCTCCACTAGGCCGGAACTATTTGGGGCAGATACCTAATTTCAATTTTTCTGACAGACGAAGGTCAATGTAAGTTCAATATTCGCTGTATAATAGATTAAAAACGTGATCGAGCAATACCACGTAAGACACTATAAATTATATTTTTGTATAAAATACGGGTATTTGCTTGTTACTCAGTATTCCTCTTTGTGACCCAGCAACTGGAAATACACTATCACTGCTGTGGACCGTTCATAATGAACCAAAATTTTTCAATGACCTTTTCTACACCTCATTGCCCAGCAGAGACTCTCCAACTCTTTCGGTCAATTAACACAACAAGGTCTGTCGTGTGGCACCAGATGTGGCATTTTGGCTCCAAGTGGACCCCTGTTGTTCTTCCAGCCCATTTATTCACCGATCCAGACACATATACTGTGCCTCTAACAGTCGAGCTCAGACCCCCCCAGGCTCAGTACAGCACACGATGAGATCAGATTCCTCCTATCAGCCAATTTGTTGATATATCTGCTCTCAGACCAGCCACGGAGGAGCAGCAGCAGCATCATGCTCCTTGCATTTCCTCTGGATTCATACCAGTGTCTGTCGTGTACACATGATCATTTAAACTGCATGATGCACTTCAGATACCTACATATGGACATACAGAGGGGGCACACTTTACATTTGACTCACACATTTTAAGCCAACAGCAGTGTTCACGCTGTCACACTTTGTGCAGTTATCACCCTCTACAGATTGAAGAATTTGCTGTCAGCCGCCCAGTAATCCGCACTCACATAGTGACAACCTTGGGAACTCCTGCACCAAATGAGATAATTAAAGGTTTACTACACTCTCTCTTCCACACATGTTCTGATTCTGCAGTACACACAGCTGCATTAGTGCCACGGTAATGACAGCGTGCTGCTCTGTAGCTTATCATGTTACCCGTAAAGTGGGCAAGTGTAGCGGTTGCCAGTTCATGTGGTGTTTAAAGGCGTGCATACCATCTCTGCGAACTGTCTGCACCTGGTAGTATACATTTACAGTCATGTGTTTATAATTACGTTTTTGCTCTTGTAAGCCTGCGTCTCAAATCACAACCTAATAAACAATATGTTCTAAGACGGTGCAATCTTGGAAAAAGCATTGCAATATGTAGTTGTTTTGCTACATACATTGCCATGTGACACAACAAAATTACTAAATAGAACGTGTGTATAACTTTTCAACAGCAACATGCAGTCTGTGGCCAAAATACTGCAGCCTGGTCCACTTTTTTAGGGCAGCAGACTTCATGTTCACCACATTTTCTGTTGTTATACAGACCTGACATCTCTCATCGAAGCCTCAGGCAGCCAAAGCTTCTTTCATCATAGTTGCAAATTTTTGCTTTTATGATCATCAGGAAAAAATTCTGTTTGCAAACAGAGATTTTTCAAATGGAAGTCCTCTTTATTAAAGTGGACAGTAAGACTTCAGGCTCTTCTGTCCAACTGGACCACAAGTTGGTTGTAGCTTCAAAATATTCCACTCATGACAGCTCTGTTTCAACATGTGCCCTGCGTTTTTCATACTGCTCTGAGATGACAGCTTGAGAAAAATAGTTGCACAATGGTGTTACACACCATTTCTGAAGCAAATGGACCCTGTAGCTGTATTCATTTGTATCATGGTATTCATGAGGTGAAAAGTTATCACATGAGTGATTTCTCTCTGCCGTTTGGCCTTTCTCATACGTTGTAACACTGGCAAAGACATCTAAAAAAACGTTTTGCTTTGGATGGTGTGGTCAGATCAGATCTGGCTTTGCAGTCATCATACAGAGCTTTGTGGTGCCTATATAAAAGGTCAAACACATCAGTTGTGTTGCTTCATCTAGTGACCACAAATGAAACACTGCCGACAGAGTAACGGTCCTTGGTTAACATCATCCTTTCCATGGTTCGATGCTGGATTTCTGTTTTTTGCAACGAAATCTTCCTCGTCAGTCTTTCTCTCCTGTTCCTTACTCATTTAGTTGTGCACTTGTAAAGCCAACATGTCAACAAACTCTGTCTTGTAAATAATCATCATAAAAGTCAGTGTATGCAAGACCCCTTAAATCACAGTAAATTATATCACAGTCTTCTTTGTAGATTAGTCATGGAAAATGAAGACTGTTTGAGTTTTCTTTTTCCAGAGAGAGAGATGTAAGAGACGTAAGATGTAGCATGATGTGTTTGAGTTCATTTGTTTTACTTTCTATTCCACATGCACCAATTGCAAGTAAATAAATATCTCAATAGATATTAGATGGATTCTATAGAAAGTTAGTACAGACAGATGTGGTGACTGGAGGTCAGCAGGTGATGTTGGATTTTTTAAAAAAAAAAATTTTAGCGTATTGCCTTTATTTGACAGTTACAATAGAGACAGAGAAGATGTTTGGAAACCGAGAGAATGGGAATGACGTTATTTAACCTAGAAATGTTGTTTAGGTAAATTTAGTTTTATTGTCCTGTGTAGTGAAATGTAAGGAAAAAAAATCCATGAAAAAACTGCAAATTAACTAATTAGGAAGCACCGTACACCACAAGGTGCCCTGGTACCCACTTTGAAAACTGCGATTTATTGCAGTGCCATCAAAAATTCTTTCAAAGGAACAAAAATGTGCACTTGTCCATGAAATTATATTTATGCAACCCTGCACCTGTCAATGGTGTGGCAAAAAATGATGATCAGCTGTTTATAATCTCAATTTATTTTAGCTATTTACTATATTGGATGCGTGACGATGAGTGCTTTGCCATATATTTACTGTATGTGTCTTTTAATATAGACTTTTATCTCAATTCTTTAATAATACTCACTTCTCATTTGGATTCCAGACACACCCGCCTCATGCACTGGCCTCAAAACAAAAAGGAGGATTATTCTAAATTTGAGTGTCTTCTCACACTATGCATGTGACTACCAGTTCCTTTAAGCTTTGTTTGATTCACGTCATCACTGCGACTATTATTATCCTCGCATTGCCTTGTGTAAAACATGGGACTCTTTAAATAGACGCTGCTCTTGTTGGGTATTAAAAGTGATGTTTTTTTATGCCCTCGTCTAGCTGGTGAAGCTGTGCAGCGGGATGATTGAGGCCGGCAGGGCCTACGTCAGCGCCAACAAGCTCTTTGTTAATGGCATCAAAGACCTGTCCCAGCAGTGCAAGAAAGAGGAGACGATATCGGTGGGTAGCAGCAAGCATTTCTTCAAAACTGAGCTCAAGTGTGTGTATCCACTGAAGAATGTTTGAGGGTCAGAGTCTCAACAACTGACCACTCATCTATCTTTTCTACGACATTCCAGTGAATCCCCACATGAATAGTAACAGCAAAGCAGTATAAACAGTGCTGTCCAGACACAGAGTTGTGCAGCTGTTGTAAGCATGAGAGAAGTGACCACATGCAGACAGGAGATGTTTATGCTGACAGTTTACATGGCTGCAAGCAGAGACATCTGAAACCTGCTTTATGGTTTTTTTAGGAAAACATTTGGACTGGATTTCCTGTCAGTATGCGTGTCACCACTGGTAGCTTCAGGGTGCAGCAGTTTGACATTATTTTTCCAAAAACAAGAAGTCTCCAAATGGTTACATATAAGCATCGATCTGCAACATATTTTGTGAACAGAAATCTTTTGTGAAAAAGAGATGTAGGTTTATATGGAGACCTGTGCTTACACTGCATGTGTGTGTATATTAACATTGCAGGAATGCCTTGAAAAGTGTGGAGAAAGCCTCCAGGAGATTGTCAACTACCACATGGTAAGACACACACACACACACACACACACACACACACACACACACACACACACACACACACACACACACACACACTGAGCCAGGGGCGAGAGGTCGAGGTAGAGCAGCATTCGGGCACGCCCAGGTTTTCCTGGCATGTTAACATGTTTCAGTCCTCCCCTGGTCTCTGCATTACACACACAAACATACACATATGATCTAACTGTGACATCACTCTGTCATGAATCTGTCCGCACTGGTTGGTGAGTGTCTCTGATTCAAACCACGTGCTCAGCTAGACGCTGTAACTCAAAAACATTCACTTTTATACTAGACAAACCACACACACGTACACAGGTTTTCCCCTAATGACTCCACAGTGATTTCTCCTCATGACTAAGTGTCATGAAAAGAAAATTTCCCACTCTGTGAAACTGCTGGTACAGGTTTGGAGAGCCCAAAGGCAAATTTGCATGTCAGAGCTATTATGACATTTTTAATACCCATAAGTCATCAACATTAACAGTAACATGTAATAGATGCTTTCGGAGAACTGTATTTCAGTCATGACGAGGTGAAACGAGATAGCGTTTGTTCTGAGGTGTTTTTTTATATATGTGTGTGTGTGTGTGTGTGTGTGTGTGTGTGTGTGTGTGTGTGTGTGTGTGTGTGTGTGTGTGTGTGTGTGTGTGTGTGTGTGTGTGAGTGAGCAAAGAAAAATAAATGCAAAGAGAGGGTGGACGCGGCAAAGAGACATAATGATCGAGGCTCTGCATCTTTAAAGGAATAATTCAGGGCACATTTCTGGTCCTTATCTCAGAAATCTGCAAGGTTGTCCCTTAGACAAACCATTTTGGTGGAAGAGCATAATTTTTGTCTCATGACAAATTAAATTCGGCTGAAGCTTTGACATAAAGATCTTTTAGCACTCAGATTCATGTATTTCCTATTCAGTGCTTTGATTTTAAAGCTCAGCAGTTACAATGATCATGATCCTTTTTTTCCTTGTATGTCTGATTGACAAGATTTAACAGTTTACTGCATGATCAACTAGATGAAGGTGTACTTGGGCATTTTAGATGTCTAAATTCATTGTCTATGTGCTTTAGTTTTAGCATGCTGAACACACATTTAATGAGTATCAGTAGTTACAAATACCTGGTGGCATTAGATGAAAACTTACTCGATCGAGATTCAGATTAAAACTGAATGCGAATCCATTTAATATTCAAGTAATTGAAATGGCTGACAGACCATCCATAGAGCTATACTGCAAGGCTTGGCTTGTACAGGTGTATACATTTTTTTTTTTAACAAAACTATGTCTTATGTTGGTATTACTACTCTTAGCAGCAGCTTTTGTCTAACCTTTCCCCTTATGTATTGTGCTTTCACCTTATCAGAGACTCTTATCTTCCCATTTTTGTCCGTTAAAGCTTCCCCTTATTGTAGAATTAATTCTGATTTGCCACTCTGGCTAGTTGTATCAGTATGTGCCACATTATTGCCCTCTACAGTATAACTGAGTTTTATATAAATTTTTTTCAGTTTTCCAGTTTTTTGTAAGGGGAAGTAAATGCCTTTGTGTAAACAAATTCACTTGGTTATACAGCACAGATGAACTCGGCTTATGTAGTTGAAGGGCATTTACAGCAGCTCAGTTTGCTAAGTTGGACACAGACATGAGTAGGTCACAGACACAACATAGAAGCCAGTATCCCATATTCCTCACTAATCTGTCTTGTTCTTTTCCCAGAATTTTCATTCATGTCCCTTCTTATCTGACCTCTTCGCTCCACTAAGTTCAAGCTAGTTTAACCCCGACCTTTTTAAATGAAAGCGCTGCACACTACATAAGATCCATCAGTCACATCCGACTGATGCGATTCTCTTCTCTCTCTTTTTTGAAAAAAGCAGTTGACTATTTTTGTCTTCCTATCCATTATATGTATTGACATGTTTGATGTTTTCTAGCTTTAAGTCTTATCACGTTGCCCACCACATTAAAAAAAAAACCCAGCAGTAAAGCTTTTGGCTGGTTGATGGGCGAACCTGTGTTGGTTTTCATCACCACCTGTTTCTTTTCCTCTGCTTCTCCATCCATCCTCGCTGTCCTCCGGCTCTCTTCCTCCTCCATCGCTTACCCTTCAGCAGAGGTGTCCCAGTCCTCCACTCTAACTCCCAGGAATTACACTAATAGCTTGTCTGGCAGACAGTATGAATGGCGGAGTGGAAGAAGGGGAGGGAAAGACATAGTGAAGGGAAATCTGTCTTTGTTCGACCACCCACTGGTGCCTATTTCTGCACCTTTTCAGCTCTGGAAGACACATAAGTAGGCACTGAAACAGACAAAAGGGTCTCCCAGTAAATCATAGGATGAGCAAATGTGTTTACTTTCAAAAATGCCTAAATGCCGCAAGTCTTAAGAGATTAAAAAGAAAATCTTTTTGGAAGTGAGCTGATTGTTGTGAGCTTGCCATGTACTATATGAAACATTTTCTATACAGTGATGTTTCTCTGGAAAACCAACATTCTTGTTTGCTTTTCTGCAGTTGTATTGTTGAAATAGAGGAGAGACAGCTGATGCAACTTTTTGCGGACCCTAAGGATGTTTAAACTCTGGGATGAGTGTGTTGTGAAATTGAGAGTAGACATCATGTAGGTGTGGTTGGGTCACCGTGAACAAAAGCGAATCTGGACAGAACATTTGGAGTCTTTTCCATGTGTGTCTAATATCTGGGACTAATATAGTTTTGAAGATTTGATTATTTTCTGTCACACACCCCCTGCAAAAATTATTAAATTATTATTAAAGATTAAACCAGTGGGTTTTTTTTAGGCGTGTGTTGTCAATGTGAGTCATATTTCACATCTGAGTTGTCGACAACTCCACCAAACAGTGATTTCTCCCTCTAAACTTCTCACATGGTTTTAATTTCACTAACGGTTTACACGATCCACTGCCTCACCAAACATACATTTTCATCAGATGCTGGTGTGAGGAGTCTAAGATGAAAAGCGGCTTTGTGCTGATAAAGGCACAGTGTTGCAAGAGACATGAATGGATCAATATCAATATCGGTCAATCAATATTACAACATTTGCAAGACATGATTTGTAGAAAGTAACTGCAGGTTTACAGATGTGTATAAAGAAATAAAATGTCTGATGCTTAACTGTCTAATTGATGCCTTCTACAGTGTGGCAACCATTTAAAAAGTCGTTTATAAGCTCTACAGCCAACGAGGGATAGCAGGTGATTCATATTTCAACACTGAGTGCAGCCTGCATTTGTAGAAATTTATGAACTTCCACCTCAAGCAATGCATCTGAGAGCCAAGACCTGATCCAGTTGGAGCATCCGGCTGTGCAGAGGCGTCATGTGGACGGAGGCTTATACGTAGACTAAGCCTGTAATCCTCAATGTGTATGTTTATAAACTAGGGGCCGCTATAGAACGTTTAATCCACAGACTGCCCGTAAGGATTGTTCTATACATTGTTTGTGTTTGTATGTTTATGAAGCGAACACAATCTTATTGGACTTGTGCATTTGTGTGTGCATACAAATGTGTGCACTGAGGCGTTCTTGTCGTCCCTGCAGACAGATAAATCAACAACGCTGCATGTTTCCTTAATATAGACAGACGGTCTGTCCACGAGCAGCCAGTGTGTGTTCATTATATAACAGAAATATAGAAACAGAAGCAAGATCCAATGGTATGATGCACAAGAAATGGAGGAAGAGGAGAGCTGAAGGAAAGCGTAATGGGAGGAAAGGAAGGAAGAGGAGGAGGAATCCCATAGTTAACAGGAAGTGAAATGTGGGATCCTATAGGTCTAAAAGTCTTTTGAAGCAGCAGCTGAGTGTATGCACATGTGCGTTTGTCCTCACCTCTCTTCACTTCCTCTCATCTGCCTGTGGCATCTTCTTATGATGTTAAAGGGTTTGTACTGCCATCTTGTGGTGGGATGCATTAACTGCAGATCTGCAGATTTACTCCAGTTATCACACTTCACAATCAGCTCCTTGACTGCTGTTCACTGTGGCTCATCCAGTATGTTTGTGTTTCCACCTCTCTTGGCTTCTCTGCCCACAGATTTTGTTTGACCAGGCTCAGAGGTCGATCAAACAGCAGCTTCACACCTTCATCAAAGAGTGAGTATCTCATCACAGGTTATGAAGTAGCCTCCTTTGACTGCAAAAAGGAAAGAAGTAATGCATGTTCTAGTTTGTGCAAAGTGATGAAGTCATGCAAATGGACTTTTTTGGACACTCTGTTTATGTTCACAAAAATTTGTTGCATTTCAAGAGCTGTTTTCACATGTTCATTGAGAAATAGCATGTGAGATTTATACTTAGCCTTCTACTGGTCTGTCAGGTATCTATTTTTGTTACCATGTGCAAAAAAATCCCAGTAACAACATGAATCAAGAGTTCTACGACACCTAAGTGCTCTTGAGATTTTGCATAAATGCCGTGATGCCTGTCTCTTTGCCTCCGTTCGTTGTCGCCTCCATCAGGGACGTTCGCAAGTTCAAGGACACCAAGAAGCAGTTTGACCGAGTGCGTGAGGACATGGAGCTGGCCCAGGTGAAGAACGCACAGGCTCCCAGGAACAAAGTGCATGAGGCAGAGGAGGCGACACAGGCCCTCATCCTGAGCCGCAAAGCCTTCCGACACCTGGCCCTGGATTATGTGCTACAGGTGAGACACACACTTACAGGTTATAGTACCAGCGATGTCCAATAGATGGCGCTCACGATCAACACTAAGCTCATCATCCTTGACACTCTTGAATGTAGAGAAAGGAGCAGCTGAGGTGGTGGATTTTACTTTGACTAAACCATGTAAGAAGCCTCCTGTTCATGTCAAATATGGATCCTAAAATGTCGAATTTGCTTTTCCTCTTTGCTGTTTTTTTACAGATTAATGTGCTGCAGGCCAAGAAAAAGTTTGAAATCCTGGATGCAGTGAGTAGCTCAGATTCAACTCCTTTGTCTTTACACCTGACAGCGTGATGTTCTGTGTATGTCTGTCCATGCTGATGCCGTTTGGTTTTCTCCTCATTTCTCCTGCAGATGTTGTCCTTCATGCGAGCCCAGTACACTCTGTTCCAACAAGGCTTTAACATCTTGGACGAGATTGACCCCTATATGAAAAAACTGGCAGCACAAGTGAGAAGAAACAAAGCAAACACAATTACTGCAGTCACTCTGTGGCCTCGTATTAATAACAGCTTATTTGGCAAATAACATACCCATTGGAATAATGAAACTACCCAGATATTCAAGTTGTGATTGTGAATTCACAGAGGATTTGAGGTTTTTTTAATTTCTTCTTTCATCTTGCTTTTGTTCCACTGACTCCTGCTGCTTTGTGCTCTTGTCTTCTGTTGTGTGCAGCTGGATCAGCTGGTCATTGACTCCGCCATGGAGAAGAGGGAGCTGGAGCACAAACATGCCCTCATCCAGCAGAGAGTGAGACAACAACACCAGTCTTACCTATCAGCACTAAATCTGTTTACTTCTCCTTTTCAGAGGAACACTAGCGCAACTTCACCTTCTCTTTCTTCTCTTCCACTTTTTCCTCTCTGCCAGGGAAAGTCATCAGATTAAAAATAAAAAACAGTCACGACAGCTTGTGGAATAATTTCTCGTCATATTCTGCAAATTTGATCAGAATAATTCTCTACTAGTCATTTTGAAGTTACTAAACACATGACATGACAATATTTTTTTAAAACTTTAGTGCCAAACTTCTGTTGTTGTTTCACTGGTGAAAGTGATTACAGTATAAACTAAAAGTGAGAAAGTTTGTGCTACGACAATTTTCGGTCTTTTTTTCCTTTGCTAAATAAATTATGTTCAAGTAAAGCCTTTCATAATCATGCAAGCTCCTTGTACCGCTGCTACACTGCTCAGTTTTTTCTTAAATCCTGATTCTCCTCTGGTTACATTTAAACACTTGTCTTCTATCATATTTACAACTTTGAATCTGAATAGTTGAAAGTCCATGTTTTGTTTTTCATGCTTTTCAGGAAAATGTTATAAAAGTTTTCTTAGAAGTTGCTACACCAGATTTTTCCTTTAACATTTTTCACTCTAAAGTGACAAGCTCCTCCTCTTTCAGTGGAAACACTGAATTTAGAACTGATAATGGCCTTCTCTGGAATCTAAAACAGGTTTTGTGACAACAACAAAAATTTTATCTTACATTGCCATCAATGTTTGGCAAAAAAAAAAAGTTTTCCAAAGAAGCTCTGATTTACTTGTACATGGTCTGTTTTGTGACCTGAGCTGTCATATATTCTGTGTTTCTTAAATCCAGCGAGGTACAGAAAGATCTTACATAATAACAGGAGCAAATTTATCGGTGTTGTATGTGGGTTGTCTTTTCCTCAGGCCTAAACTTAGAGTTTAAAGTCAGAAAGCATTCCCCCACAAAGACAGTCAGATATGTTTATTTTACAGATCACACGGCTGAGCAAGAACAATACTTTAAATCCACCCAACCGTTCAAAAACAGCGGTCACACTCACGTCGGAACATCATCCATCTGTTGCTGGAGGAGATGCCAAAAACACGTCAGTTTTTTTACCCGACTTGGCCGTTGCTTCTGATTGATTTAGTTACTACATGGCAGCATCCTGTCAGACCTGACAAACAACTTTAAGCACTGCCTAATTGCGTTTCAGGAAGCCTTCCTTTTGATGCTGCATGAATTGGATTATTCTGCACTAATAAACAAAGCTTCATGTCTAACCTGCTGTAGTTAAGAGTCAGCTGGATCTTCATTAGAGTTGGAGCAACTTTTTACCAGAGGCCATTTGGGTTTCAAGAACTTTATGAACTAAGCAGGATTGTGGTTGTAACTCAAAAAAATCCATTACTTATTACTTTTTTATATATATAATGTGCAGAAGTGTGGGTAACACATAGAATACTACACTACATCCAGTGAGCATATTACAAAAGAATCTGTAAATATAGTACACAATGTGGGACATAATAAACACACTAATATATTGTTTTCCAAAACAAATAGTAAAATTAGAACTGCACAAACAATGTTCAAAGCAAATAACCAGATAGTCCCTGAGCACATACAACAACTGTTAAGAAGCAACATTGGAAACTGTGAATTAAGAAGAAATTTCAATTTTAAAAGGATATTTGCTCGTAGCACCATGAAGAGTAGATGTCTTTCAGTTTATGGGATAAATTTCTGGAATGAGTACAGCTATAAAATAATTTCTAAAAAGAATGCAAAAAATATTGCTTGAAGAATATAAAAATGTGAAACAGTAAATGTGTTCTTGGAGTTTGTAAAGAGCTATAAAGGTTTGACGCAAACAGGAAAGTGTAAGATATGAGATGTACAAGTCTAACTTCATCCTACTCGTTTTCAGACATAATTTTAGATTTTGGATTTGGTTTGGTTGTTTTTTGTTTTTGTTTTTCATTATGTGTGTTTTATTTTTCTTTTTTAGCCTTTGTGATGCGGTGGCATGTCAGAAATAAATCGCATAAATGAATTACTGCGGCAACTTAACAGCAACATTAATAAAAAAGCCCAAAGAGCACTGCACAGAATCAAGGCAGCACTAGCTGCAGGCGATACTGCTTTAAATTCAAAGGCGTGATTAGTAACTGTGCTGTAATTGTTGCATTTATGAACAGTAATTACAGTGAAACAGATAAATTTAATAACAGTGGTGCTTTACATTGATGTGTTGCCCACAACACTGTCACTAATGACAGTTTGTGAGTCAAGACATTCCACACATTGATTAGTACATGTTTCACACTTAAATATATTTAGTTTCTATCATTAAATGAATGTAATGGTGATCTTTTATTTAAACATCTTCTCTCCCTCTCTTCATTGTCTCCCTACATGGCCACAATCTTCTTCTTCCAGACTCTGATGCAGGTGAGTTCATTTTTGTCTTTCTTTTTGAGCCTTTAATTTATCACCACCCTCTTGGTTGAAAATGAACTGTGCAAAATGTCTTCTTGGTGGAAGTCTAAAATTGTTTGCAGAATGTTGCATTGTATAAACCTTCAGGAGAAACATAGCAGAACTCTGCAGCTTCTGGTCCATAGTTTTGAGTTTCTTTAGGTGGATTAAACTTTCACATGTGGTTCTTGGAGTTTGTTCTCTGAGCTCTACATCACGTTGTCTGCACACAAAGAAGCCACATTTTCTGGTTTGTTAATCCCAAACTTCAGCTTCCATGTGCACATGGGAGAGCATCTCGTACAATGTGTACCAGCAGATGCCCGGGCACCACTCATTGTGTATGCGTGTGCAGTAGCAGTTGTTGTTTAGTAATGTGGAATAGGTTGAATGACTGATGTATGGAGAGCGGTTTTATGGTCACCCCATGTCGTCTGTTCGGAGTCATAGTGCAGACAGTTTGTGGTTTTTTTTGTGTGTGGGGCAATCTGTTTGTCTTTCAGTGCGTGACTGTGTTTATCAGGAAGCAGGAGACAAAACATGTTTGTTTTAATGCTCCTCATGCTTGTGTGGACACGCCAGCACAGCCTGTCTGCACACAACAGTTAGGTGTTTTGATTTGGGTTTTTACCCATGATGATACCTCACGACTGCGACTTCATGTCACTGAAACTGGTGAGTTTCGCTTCAAACGAAAATGCATAAACACAACCCCGAGAAAAATTTCCATTAGGAGACAATCGAGTATAGGATCTTGTATTGTGTCATGTTGCACTTTGTGTCCAGCAAATCTTAGCTGTTCACAAAGACCAACAGCACAACTGACGTGATGCTTTCTTACACCCTGCCGATAATCTGTGTAAGGAACTGTCATCGTACAAATCCTGTTGCTGTATTCTGTCTTCCAGATCTTTTTTCTTCTCCATTTTTTGGATTTCTTTCCAATCACACACTCGTTCTATCATCCTAAATAGCTCTGAAAACGCACAAGCTGTTTCTCAAGCTTCGTCCTTTCTCCGCATCTCTGTCCTTGATGAATACATCTCTTTGAATTTTCCGAAATATCTTATTCTGTGCAGTTCCACTTAAGTTTCATCTGAAAATTCTAATACGGTAGGACGTTTTGTGTCTATTCCTCTGACAAAATGCTGCCTCTGATAAATCCAACAGTGCAGCATACAGTTGAGAGTTGGAATTTGCACTTGTTTGGGTGAAGATTGGTATTTAAGCTTTGTGTGGAATTACTTATGTGCACTTCTTGAAGTTCATGCCGCATACTTGCTCTTATACAACTATAACAGTAGTATAAGATGCAGAGTAAGTAATAGTGCCCATGATAACCCAGATTTCTGTTGAAGTTTATTTTGAGTTGTCAGATAATTCCCTGAGAGCTGTCATCAGCGAGCTTCTGGTGCAGTTCCTTGCGAGTCTAAACTTTACTGGAAGTTATTCCTGACTGTCTTTATTTCAGCCATTGTAAGAATAAGATATGGAAGCAGTTTCTGGACATCTTCTGCTCCGGTCACGTTTTTACTCACTGTAACTTTACACTGGAGTATAAAGTCATAAGGCCATAAATCATACAAAACAGAAAAAAAAATATTCTTTTGAAAAGTTTTACTTACTTAGCACAAAATGGGGTCAAAAATTGTTTTAACACGTGCAACATCTTTTTTCACGTGTCACCAGATGAATGACTATGACTGTACATTCTATCAATATTTTCTACTTACATTGTAATTTGTTGCTGTATTTGTTTCCTATCTGCTCTGTGTAATCAAGCTTGTGGTTCAGCCCAGTTATGCGGAAAACTCCCTGATTTTTTTGTCACGTTGCAGCTGAGTCACTAATGGCTTCACGACTGCACTTTGACCTTGCACAAAGAACCTCAGATTTAAATTTTTTTGTTTGTTTGTTTTTTTATAGAAACTGGTTAAAACAACAAAAAAATGAGGTGAATTTTTAAATGAGACATGTAGAATAAAGCGATTTTGATCAAATTTTGCTATTTTAAGTTTGGTTTGTTTAAGTTTCTTGGGGGAATGAACCTCAAGCACCATAATAAAAGTTAATAATCCAAGTGTTCTTTCTGTTTTAGCAGTTTCTGGTAATGATAATTGGTGTAATTTTTTCTTTAAAGACAGCTTCTCTTCAAACCCGTTGGTGATTTGTGGGGTTTAGAGGGTTAATCCAATAAAATAAGCAGTAGTAAAATGATCTGACCACAGCTGCATCACTTCTTTGATATTCTCCTCTAATGTAGCTCCAACTCCGGTAACCACAGAGCCAGAGAGGTTAATATGTCACCAGTGATTTCAGACATGTAGCGCTGCCTGATGCCAGCTTCTACCCACTTCCTCCTCCATCTACTGTCAGCTCCAGCCAAAGTCAACAGATGGCATTACAACACACAGTAGGAGGGTGAATGTGAAGGCAAGTGACAGAGAGAGAAGACAAAGAGCAGAGCACAAATATAGAGAGAAGAAAAGCTAAAAATGTAGAAAAAAAACTGTAAAAGAAGAGATAAAGTGTCATGTCAGTGATAAGGCATGGAAAACATCAATGCTGTTTCAAGTTACATGGGTGGATATCCCTTTGTCTCCCACTATCTTATTTTGTAGTTGTGTCTAAAAAAAACTTTTCATGATGAAAAGACAAGAAGACACACAAAGGGATCAAAACATAGAGGAGAAAATGTTGCCATGAGGAAATTAGATTTTCTTCCTGATAACTAACATGTTTTTTTTTACAGACTATTCAATTGTTATGCAAATGTAGTGATGGAAGAAGCCATGAGACAGCAGAAATTGTGAATTATACATGTTATACATTCTTTATTAATAGGCCACTAAGTTACTGCAGTAGTCCTCCTCAGGAAAATAAGATCATAAAAGTAGTTTAGTCAGAAGTTATTTTTAGTGAGAAAAGGTACAAGATACGCAAACTAGTCTAATCTCCGTAGAGATGTAAAAACTGTGACAGTTTTGCTGAAGTGGGAATGGTATGAAGGTTAGAAATGCGTCAGAACTGATAAAAACATGCGTGTGTGAGTGAGAATGCCTTCACTTGACTTGACAGTCAAGACATTCTTGTTGCCTTGAAGCCAAAGCAGTAATCTTGCCATCAGCGAGAAACTATTTTAATCATTCCATATCTGATTTGTCAATGTTGTTCCCCCTTCTTGTTTTTTTGTCGCTATCATTACCTCACCCCTGCTTTGTTAGCACGGCTGGCTCCCTTCCCTGTCTTTAAATCACCCCATCTCACCCCACAGATCCTGCTCTCCCTCTTTCTCCTCTTTCTGTTCTTTCACAGCCTCCTTTATGTGTGCAGGACTTCATTGTAGCTCCCAGGGGAACTGTTGTCTCCACTCTCTCCTCCTCCATTGTTTCAGGTTTTTGGCTGTGTAGCATTTTATGTCAGAGTGAGGTAAACAGAAAGAAAGGCTGAAGTGATGTTACTGAACATTTTGCAGGTCAGATATATTTATACGTTTCACTACAGGCTAAATTTGATCACAGAACTTTCTCAGTCTTCTTATTTACAGAGTGGAACATTACTCAGATTGTCCATTAGAATCAGAGCATTTAATGGTTTTGTCCTGAAATATGACCACTATAACTGTAGTGGAAATTCACTGTAGATGTACATTTTGAGTGGAAAAGTCAATGTCACAGTGACTATCTCTTCTGGTGCAGAAAAAGATTTTGTGCACATTAAAGGAAAACCAAGAAACAACAATCCTGACTGGTGTTTACTGATAAGTTGAAACCTCTGCAACAACTGTGGTGCCAGAGATATATACACTACTGTTCAAAAGTTTGGGGTCACTTAGAAATGTCCTTATTTTTTAAAGAAAAGCATTTTTTTTCAAAGAAGATAACATTAAATTAATCAGAAATATAGTCCAGACATTGTTAATGTGATAAATGACTATTCTAGCTGGAAACAGCTGGTTTTTAATGGAATATCTACATAGTGGTACAGAGGAACATTTCCAGTAACCATCACTCCTGTGTTCTAATGCTACATTGTGTTAATTAATGGTGATGAAAGATGATTAGAAAACCCTTGTGCAATTATATTAGCACATGAATAAAAGTGTGAGTTTTCATGGAAAACATGAAATTGTCTGGGTGACCCCAAACTTTTAACAGTAGTGTAAAGACATATTGATAAACAATTTCCACTGTCAAACTTTCATGAGGACAATAATGTCAGCTGTTTCCAAACAGCACACCAACCTGCAAACAAACAGGGCAGCGTTCAACATTACTGTGATCTGAACTCATCAGCCTCATACATAATGTCTTGTAATTCAGTATAGTCCTGCCTGCTTTCTTTTAGGAGCAGCGTTAGACTCCTGTGTTGTCTGTCAGTCGCATGATTTATTGCACTCGATTTGCCAACAGGTGTGTTTGTTATGTCACATCCCCTGAGATGACAGGCTGTATATGCAAATCAGCACATACAGGCTGCTACAGCTCCTCAGAAACTATATCGCATCTCTTTTAATCTCACCACATGCAAAATAGCTTTCAGACATGCACTTCTGTCTGATAATCTGACAGCTCCTGAACGTGTTGGGACAACAGTCTTACCAGGTCTGACCCAGCAATATTTCTTACATCACCTATGGTACAACGTGGCACTAGTCTGAACGGCATGTGATTTCAGGAAGGCTTTTACCACATCTCACCCTTAATATTGGTCCAAAAACATTGCAGAGTGCAACTGACACAGTACACGTGTCAAGTTTCTCATTCATTTTGCTCTACAGTTTCACATCTGTTAATCTACAAACTGCACTGTCCATAAAACAAAACTTAACTGCCATGTCAAACACAGACTCAGACTTTATAAACTGCAGTTAAATCATCTGTTACACAGCTGCTGTCCTCAGGTTGAGTTCTGAGCTGCATCACAGCTTTTATTTTACCGTTGGTAAAGTAGATCATCAACAGTTATGGACAGAACTCTCAATATTTAGGAAATAATGAATAAACTAGAATATTCTATTAGTTTCTGATTCTTTTGTTCAGACATTAGGTGAATGGATAGATGTTATTTACCTCGCTTGACAGTTTTGGCAAACACTCTCGCCTTCCTCAGAAGCGTCTCACTGACAGCGTGATGTGTCAGCCGGCTGACACATCACGCTGTCAGTGAACTGGAAAGAATTGGTAATTTAAAGTGCCATTGATTGTAGAGGAAAGTCTAATTCAGTGAACTCAATATGGCCTGTTCACTGAACAGTTTAATTCCAAGCTGTTTTTGAGTCTAAACATTAGTTTCAAGAGTGTAATTCTAATTTATTGATTTAAATTAAACTTTTATTATTAAACTTTTTTTAATGCAAACATTGTTTTGATTGTGTTTACAAAATAATATTGGCTCAGCCTAATATTTTATGCAATTTAAGGATTTTTGACTAATTGGCATTTATCATCAACTGAGTTGCAGTACATAGATTAAACTAGACTACATATCAATACAAATATAAATGGGTAACTGTGGATGATTTTTAGAGCATTTGCACTATAGATAACTTCTGAATACACATATATGCATTGGATATAGATAAATATGGATAAATGAAGACAACATATCTGAGAACACACACACATGTAGATGATGTTTCCACTGCAAATAGATAAGTTTTTCAGGATTTCAAGTTCTTACAAACTTGTGCTTATGCCACCAATTATGAAATACCTTGGTAATTTAAAGTACAATTGATTATAGAGGAAAGACTAATTCAGTTAACTCAATAAAATTTGTTAGCTGAGCATCATTTCATTAGAAGTTACTAGAACTCAAATAGGCTGAGGCACATAATTGTTGTAGAGTCGAAGTGAACACATAATGATATATACCTTCAGCATTTGAAAATATATATAGACGGCACTTTCCACTACTGATTTTTCAGGATTTCAAGTTATTCAAAATGAAAAAACTTGTATTTATGCTACCTATTATGCAGTCATTTAAAGTACAACCTATTGTAAAGACTAATGTGGTGAACTCAATATAGTTTATTGGTTGAACATAATTTAAGTAGAAGTTAGAACTCTGATATAAACGTCTGCATTATTTGTTGTTGCAGTTGTTGAGCCTAAATATTTGTTTCTGTAGCTGTGATGGTATGTCTGAGGAAAAGGAATGTTAATGGAAAAACAGGATGCCCTCACTTTACTACACTGTCAAGCCCAGCAATGTTACGTGTCTCCTGTCTGAAAGGGTCCTGAACGCAGCATGTGAAGTGGTGAGTTTGGGTCCAGGCTGTGCTGCGGCCTCCTGCTGCTGCGGGATTCCTGCGGGGTCCTGGCTGATTTAAGGTGGGAAGAGGGGGCTCCGGCCTGGTGCTCGGGGAGCAATAATATCAGCTTGATTAAGCAGGAACAGTTTTGAGAGCCGCAGACAGATGGAAAGCTGAGTCCCCCAGAATAAAGCCCCTCTCCGGGGTTAGAGGGGAGCCTTAAATCGCGACGCGGGGCGGGGACGAGGTGCGAAGCCGTAAAACGATCCGTTTGATCCGCTGAGGTCACCGGAGCACGAGCGCTCCGTGACAGCTGTATGCTAATGGCAGGGGCTCGCGCCGCATCCACGCGAGGGGCCGGTCAGTGCGCAGGTGCGGCACGAGCGTGGGACATTCTCTCATCTGACCTCGCGTGAGATGCGCGTCTTTCCTCCCGGTGTCTATGGGATATTAGGAAGCACTGGTTAATTTATTTGTTTATTTATTAATTATCAAGTTATTTGTTTAGTTGTTGTCGTATAAGAAAATGCTGCTGGATGCCAGTTTGGTAAAGATGAAGATATTTGGCAGGCTGGACTATAACCTGGTGAGGCGACTGATTTGTGTGTTTTTTTTTTAAATGCGGTCAGTGTTCGTGAATGTTTTTTTTTTTTTTTTAAATTGGTATCACTCATATGACTTTAATGACATGGATGAACATTGGAGCTAAGAGACTCCATCATGAAAGTGAGCAGTTCATGTATCAGAATCCAACAGTTTTGTGTCTCCATATAGGTAGATGCTGCTCTGTTTAATTCTTAGTATGTTTCTCCACAAACTCGATGAAAGTTAGTGTATCCGTTGGTATGTTTGTGGTGCCTTTGTGTATCCTCTGTGTGTGGCCTTTAGATCTATTACAAATACCTACAGGTTGGAATACCTCAGCGGCCGGCAGGAGGGAGATACTCTGTGTTTTATCCCAGTTTGTTCTTTCTTTATTTATTTCTTTACACTTAACACTTGCTGTTTCTTTCTGACCTCCTGTCAAAGAGAAAAATCTTAGATATCAATGCAAATACACATCAAGAAAAAATTAAATCACATTCCATAGCTTTCTAAACTAAAGGGAAATTCCATTTCAGTGGAATGTTTCTAAGTATGTTTACTAGATTTTTAGTCTTGGCTGATCTATGGAGGAAATCATAAAGTGCATTTTTGGACGACTAGGATAAACACAATTGAATAGAATTGCTATTCCACCATGTTTTTTTCATCTTGTGGACTGATAATTTTCACTTAAAAAAAACACAGGTGCTGCTCAAGATTGATAGTTTATTAGAATTCCCAAAAAACAATATGAGGTGAATTGGTGATGTTTCCTCTGAGATGATTTATGATAAGGACTCAGTGTTTTTAGTAAAATGAAAAGGCCACAAAAATACACAGTAGCACCAGTGTGCTATTATGCAGTCAAAAGAAGGTGTGTGTGTGTGTGTGTGTGTGTGTGTGTGTGTGCGCGCAGTCATTTGCTGGTGTCTGCAGCTCACCATATGTTCAATATTACATTATCACAAACCAAAGACCTCGGTAACAATAGTGAAACCTAACCTCAGCCTCGGCTAATGTTTTGCACTACGTTGGGCAGGTGGCATCTGACTTTGAAGAATTCTTTCAGCAAGACAGATAAGATTATAGAGAAAAGTTTTAGCTGACAGTTTTAGGAAGCCCTGACGTGATCTTTCTCTGCAAACTAATTGCATTGTGGTGAGAAATCACACACATGCTCACTTCAGCAGCAGCTGTGTGCCGTCACAGCTACTGTATGCGTTGCTGATAAGCCCTTATCTCCCTTTGTTATGTTTAAGTGGACGTTGCTTTCATTGCTCTACAGTATATTCTGACGTAATGTTTATGCAGTAGATTAATTCAGTCTGTAGTCCATCGTAGTCTTGTGACAAATCATGGCACTATTTGTTGTTTATAGACTTAGATGATGCTGGTTGTTGCACTAGTGTTGTTTTTAATGGAGTCTGGCCTTAAGAGTGGCTTTATCGGTTTATTGGCCACTCACTCAAAATATGATCCCACCATGGAAAGAAAGCTATGTCCTAGCTATGAATTCCTTTGTTCTCTCTGCAGGATTTTTCCTATGATGACCCCAAGTTGGAATTCAACGTGGATGCACCCAATGGTGTGGTCATGGAGGGCTACCTCTTCAAGAGGGCCAGCAATGCTTTTAAGACCTGGAACAGGTAAAGTGAAAGTGAAAGCAGAGCAGAGGTCAATGCACAGTTCTGCAATCACACATACATATGCATAATATATTAATGTAACAATAAAAATGAAATGTTAGTTTGTTAATTCAGATTTAATGAGAATATTTTTATGTTCCAAATGACAGAATCCTTAATTAGTTAATTTCAAAACTTTTGGTTGCCCATGAGCTTCTTGAATTTTCTGTACAATGACTGTAGAAGGTGAAGAATGTCTACCACTGGCCCCAGCAGAGCTAACTTTGGCTTATAGACATTCCACTGAACATGCTTCTCCCCAGATAATGCTTTAATCTCATACCTTGTGTCCCCTCCAGGCGATGGTTTTCTATACAGAACAGCCAGCTGGTTTACCAAAAGAAACTCAAGGTACATTTTACAATTATACAACAGTTATTTACAACTGTAGTTAAATTAAGTTTAATTAAGTTTAAAGGTCTTGATCCAATCTAGTTATTCAGAATTTGCATATTGGCAGAGAAGAGTGGGGGTGTGCACTGGCTTGGCTTGTCTTGGCAGCTGTGAGCACACTAACCTAATGTGTGCTGTTTATAGTAATGAGTCAGACTTCTTGCATCTCTCCTTACTTCTGACAACAGGATTCTTTGACAGTGGTGGTTGAGGATCTGAGATTGTGCTCTGTCAAACCATGTGAAGATAATGAAAGAAGGTTTTGCTTTGAGGTGGTTTCGCCCACTAAGTAAGTGTGTTTGTCCTACCAAAATAAAAGGCTTCATTTTAAGTGGATCTTCTAGATTTTTACTCTGCTAATTAGGTGTCATATTACTTACTATGCAATTTTGACTGAACTAATGCTGGGACATTAATATTAGACAGCTGTGGCATCTTGTAACTGGCTTCTGTAAACCTGTAGGAGCTGCATGCTACAGGCTGAATCCGAGAAGCTGCGACAGGCTTGGATCCAGGCAGTGCAGGCGAGCATCGCTTCTGCTTACAAAGACATCACCGACAACTATTACATTGAGGTACAGATGCAGACTTGCGAACACTTACAGCAACAGTCTCAATACTGCAACACAGAAACACCCTTTCTTTTCATTGCAAATTGCTCCTTTGATGTTACTGAATCTCCATCTTTAACCATCTTCGCAGCGTTTGGACCGGACAGCCTCACCCTCTACCAGCAGCATCGACTCTGCCAGTGAGCCCAGAGAGAGGGGGGAGAGGGCTGATAAGGGAGTTCGGGGAGGAGGAGAAAGCCTCCTGCAGCGGGTACAGAGTCTGCCAGGCAACGAGCTGTGCAGTGATTGTGGCCAGACGGCTCCCTGCTGGGCCTCGATCAACCTGGGAGTGCTGCTTTGCATCGAGTGCTCCGGGATCCACAGGTAACTGCATTTAATTCGAAAAGAGAGTTTGTTTAGTGGTGCAGATGAAAGCTGCAGGCAAGCTCATGTACCTTTTATAACCACATTTTTTACCATATAAACTGGCTTTGTGATTTAGTTTTGTCTGTGGATAGACGGAAAATGTTCCAGGAAATTAGATAGCTCAAAGCATCCTTGATAAAACTTTCTAAAAAAAAATCCCTCTTCTGTTTTTAGAGCAGCCTATTGTTGAGGTTACAACTAGTCTTACCTTCACAAAGAAGACACTCCTCCTCACACACGTCTAAAATGTTGCATAAATGACATTTGTGCAATATCTTGTTTTTTTTTTTTTTTACCACCCCCATGGAATCTATTCCATTTACAGAAAATGTTGCCATGCCTTCCCTGGTATGCTGGTGTTTGTGTAACACCAGTCCACTCCATTACTTTTCATCAATCAAAGCTCTACTGTAGATTTAAAAGATATACTAACTTTCATTAAGGTATCTGCTAGACTTTATTTAAAAAAAAAAAAAAAAAAAAACAGGATATGTTGTGTCAATCTGCAGGAGTCTAAACTGGCTTTGAACGAGACAATGCTGTTTTTAGCAAAGCTTTCAACACCTCCAGAGTCTCTTGAGTGCAGAGAAACAGCCAAAGTTTTCCAGTAGCTTCTGATGTCTGCAACCCAAGGCAGTTTCAAGAAGAGTAGCAAAGTAAAAATGTGCCAAAATCTTGTATAAACTCTTCTCACACTTCACCTACTTTCCTACTCCCTCTCTTTCTCTTCTTGTTTCTTCCAGGAGTTTGGGCGTCCATTGCTCTAAAGTGCGTTCGCTGACGCTAGACTCATGGGAACCAGAGTTACTCAAGGTGCGTCTCCCAAACACATTTGCCTTCAGATTATCCTGCCTGCGCCATGCTTTTTCTCCCAACAGAGTTACATTTCTTATTTCTTCAGTGCATTGCTGATATAGTTTTGATGACCCTTTTTAATGCGTTCCCTTTGCTGCCTTATCACTCTCTCTCATCTTGGTCCACTTTTCTTATTCTTTTTTTATATTTAGCTGATGTGTGAACTGGGGAACACAGTAATCAACCAGATTTATGAGGGAAGCTGTGAGGAGCTGGGAGCGAAAAAACCTGGACCCTCCAGTTCAAGGTCAGTCTTAGTCTAGCGGCAGGATTTGTCAGTAGATTTAAAGCTGCTCTAAAGCCAGTTAGGTTCATAAAAATGTCTTTTGGGGTGCACTGTCCTGTTGTCCTGAGGAACTAAATAATATACAGACAACTAGGCTACATTCAATTATTTGTTTGATAATGTTATGTCTCCAATGATCATCACCATCCAGACAGGAGAAAGAGGCTTGGATCAAGTCTAAATATGTGGAGAAACGCTTCCTGAAGAAGATGAGTGGCAGTGAGGCATTGGTGGAGGGTGAAAGGAAGTCCCGCCCCTGGACAGTGAAGAAGTGCCAGCGACACAACAGCTCTGTCAGGGCCCCCAACAAGGCCCGCAGGAAATACCACCGCTATGAACCTGGCAGCGCCTCACCTGCAAACCTCTCAGCAGGTCAGAGCAGAGAATTAACTTCTCTGTCCTCATAACACCTACATGGAGATTGTACCAATACATTCTTAAACCCTGACTGAAATCTTGTTCGGATCTTCTGTCCTTCTGCAGCAGCAGCAGCAAAGTTTCGTCGGGACTCGCTGTTCTGTCCAGATGAGCTGGACTCACTGTTTTCCTATTTCGACACTGGCTCTGGTCCTCGCAGTAAGTCCGCTAGAAATTGAAGTTCTTTCAGCAATTCCTGACATGCTTTTGACTGATGTGATGGTGATACATGTTTGTGTAGCGCAGTCTGTGCTGTGTAATGATTAACGTGTCCGTGGCTTGGCGATGCTTGGCCCTGCAGGTCTTAGCAGCGACAGTGGGCTGGGAGGAAGCACCGACGGCAGCACAGACATCCTGGTTTTTGGCTCAGTGGTGGACAGTGTAACAGAGGAAGGTATGTGGGCTTGTAGGTCAATGGCAGAATATAAACTGTATAAAGCTGTACTACCAAACAGAACAAAAGTGAAAATGAAAGTGTTATCATGTGATGTCATAGTTCATGTAAAGGAGAGGGACAGCCTAAACAACTATTGTTAAACTATTCAATTGCTCCCCCACAGAGGAGGAGTCAGAGGAGTCCTCTAGTGGTGAGGTGGAGATTGATCAGGAAGTGTCCTCGGACCCTGAGGACCCGAGGGAGCTGCACCCCGGGGCGCTTCTTCACCGATCCTCCCGTCTCCACAACCTGCCACTCATGGCGGAGGCACTGGCCCACGGTGCTGACGTACACGCTGCAAGTGAGGAGGAGGAGGGGAAAACGCCGCTCATTCAGGCTGTGATCGGGGTGAGAGACCAAATCAATCAACCAATATCTGTTTTCATTCTGTTGAATGAAAACAGATTTGCTGTTTGATTATTATGGAGCATGTTTGAGTTAAAAATTGAATAGATGACATGCTGAAGGTCACAGACCAAAATGTTATATAAGTAGAATTCCGGTCATATTTATTAAAGGATATAATTATTGTTTGCTGTCATCACTCACATGACTCTTCCTCCTCTTGAGGCAGAGGAAAGTCTTTGATGCTAAGCCAACTAAGAAAACTTGGCTTCAGTGACCAGTAGCTGCACTTCTCATAGAAAACAAGCTAAATTAAGCAACTCTTTCCGTCTGTTTGTCTCTCTGACAGGGCTCCTTGATAGCTTGTGAGTTCTTGCTGCAGAATGGAGCCGATGTGAACCAGCGAGACATGAGAGGCAGAGGCCCTCTGCATCATGCTACATACCTGGGACATACTGGGTAAGAAGCGCCTGGGGGACAAACAGTGTGTGAGATGTCTACCTCAACTGTCTCTTTATCAGTCTTGTTCCATCCTGGAACATTCTGTAATGATAAATGTCAAGTCAATCACCTACATAAAGGTTGAACTTGCTAGCGTTGCATCACCTTTAAAAACAAGTTCAGCAGAATTTCACCAGGAGTACCTCTTGTTCCAAATGCTTTGTGCTTTCAGAGGTGATAAATTCTTGGTCTTCTTTGCCTTGTAAGTGGGGCTCGTTGTGAGGTTTTAAGAATAAAAGTAAAAATGAGCACTGTCAGCAAAACAAAAAGATTTTTATGCTATTTACAGGGAAGAATCTATATTCTCATGATGCATGTTCTTCCCAGCAAATCATGTTCCAACAGGTCATATCTGCAAGCTTATATAATGAATCCCTGCCTATGCAAATCAGTGAACTGCAGGTCAATCAGTGTGTCAACTTCTGAACATGTATCTTTATCTTCTGTGTGTGCGTGCGTGTGTGTGTGTGTGTGTGCGTACATTCAGAACTAATATGCAAAATGTGTCCTATTTTGGTGTTAATTGTTGTATTAAGCTGTGTATTTTTTGTCTTTGGTTTATATAGTCAGGTGTGTCTGTTCCTTAAGAGAGGAGCATCGCAGACGGAGGTGGATGAACAGGGTCATGATCCTCTTAGCATCGCTGTCCAGGCTGCCAACGCAGACATCGTCACCCTGTAAGACATTCTCACCAAGTTTCTGATTAACTTTCCCACGTTGTCAGCAATTTATGTTTGAAATGTGCTGGTTGAAATTATTGAGTTACCAATCAAAGCTAGTTGAGAAAGGACAAAAAGCAACAGACTTCGCTAAACATCACCGATTTGATGCATTCATTTTTGAACCCCAAGCAGTTTCTAGCTGTTTTTTGTTCGTCGCATTTCTTTTTCACTGCAAGTTCATTTTTCACTGCAATACAAAGTCCTGCACGACCATTGAAACAGCACAACCATGACTTTAAGTAAATACAATTTAAATGGTAACTCTATATATTAAATGTATCTTACTGCATACAGTTTTTGTATGTTTCCATGCTAGTCTCCTGTTTGTTCTGTGTCTGCATTTTTGCCCAGTTCAACTGAAAAGTCGATGAATTTTTGTCACATTAGGTCATGCCTGAGTCAGTTGTAGCTTTACAGTTGCACTCAGAAGTGCAGATTTTTTTATTTTTTAAATTTTTTTTTTTAAAAACAGAAACTGTAAATTGAAATGGTTTGTTTCGGCAAATTTAAAAGGAGTCATGATAAATACAGTGATGCAGTTGAACTATTACGGTTTTAATGTTTGGATAATTTCCTGATGATTTCCTAACTGAAGCATTTGACTGCACAAGACTGTGTTTGTACACCAAATGTGACTTGGAATGTATTATGATTTTAAAAAATCATTCATAAACCTTTGTTATCTGCAAATGAAGACCAGTAGTTGTTGTATACTATGTACTTAGAAGCTACAAAAACCCATAAATTGTAATTGCTGTGATTTTTCTGTTGTTATGAAAGCTGATGATCTCTCATAGCTGTTGACAGATTTTTTTTACCTGTTCTCTCTGTTTTCTTTCCTCTCTCCTTCCTCTTATCCTCTTGTCTTTCCTTATTACTTCTTATCACTTCACCACATTTCCATTGTGCTGATCTTCTCCCATCTCATCATCTCAATCCTTTCGTACCCTTTATATATATATCTTTTCGCACCTTTCATTTATCCTTTTTTAATTTTATATTTCCGAATGTTTTTTCTATCTTTTGCCTCCCCCTGCCTCCCCACTTCTCAACTGTCTCCTCCAGGTTGCGTCTAGCACGGATGAACGAGGAGATGCGAGAGGCGGAAGCTCCATTGGGTCAACCAGGTCAATACCCCAGCAGCAGCCCCACTGAGCAACAGTATAGGAAGTGCATCCAGGAATTCATCTGCCTCACCATAGACGAATGCTAGTGGTCACTTCTGTACCCGGGAGCATAGCTCTGTTTATATACCTGTTCCCTCCTGACTGAGAACCTAAACATAATCGTGTAGAAGTTGCCCCTAGACACTGATCTCAAGGCTGTTACTTCCGTAGATCTAGGCTTACAGGCAACTTCTTCTGAGAGTGACTCTGTGGGACGCGTCGTGTCATAGGGAGACCCCTGATGGACCTTTCTAACTCTACTGACAATGCAGTCACCACCTCCATTTTCCTGCATCACTACTATGTTTCTGCTTGCCATTACTTGGCGCCACCCGTGCTACGCTAGCTACACGACCCACACAGTAAAGTTACATCTGCTATTTGGTGTTTTGCTGACAGGGTTATCCTCTAACTTATAACGTGGTGTTAAATCCTGTGTGAGGGTGTGGGTTTACTGTTGCCTAACAGCTCTTACCTCTGAAGAATCACGCTGCATTAACCCCTCTACACTTTATATCTATCCAGACCATCCATGTGACATCGAACTTACTCATCTCTTCTTGACCAGAGATGTAAATATTACATATATAGAAGTTTAGAAACTGTACTGTGGCATGAGGTGAAAAAATGGTATTTATTCCATTACTAAAAGAAAAAGAGCAACTGACAAGCCACAGTAGAGGTGGGCAGGGTAGTTAACTGTGTATAAAGAGGGGTCAGGAAGGGAAATTAAATGTAAAACTGTGACAAAAAATACTGAAGGGCTTGTGGGGAAAAGACCCTCGCCTGCTTTGTAAGATACTTTGTGATGTGATGGGTGAGTGAGTGAACCGGAGCGTAAATGAGTGCATGTGTTAAAGAATACTGAGAGACAGAGGTAAATAATATGATATGATACATTATGTTAAGAAAAAAAGAAACTGTGCACTTTTCCCGTATACAGTATTATAATTTTGTTTATTTTCAGTTAGTTTTTACATTGTTCCTGTCTAGTCAAGGTATTGTCTATCTATTGTCTATTTTCATTGTGTCTTTTTATTTATGTTTGTCTCCCCCAGAGGATCAGTGCAATGCATTCTTGGATGCAGTTTTTGATCTGCATTTCTGTTAATGATTGTCATTTTAATCTAAAAGCATTACCTGGAATTTATGACAGAAGTCTTTAGATGGCATCATGTAATAGCACTCATAAAAGATGTATAGCTTTTGTTTTCACTTTGGAATGGCCTTAGATTGCTATGAGTACATTGTTGGCTATCAAACATCTCACTGTTTGTTAGATTTTGCAGGCTACTGTAGGTACAGTGAATAAATGATGAACTTGAAGTGATGTATTGGTGGAGAACTTGCTCAGTTGTAAAGGTCATGTGCAGACAAACCAGAGCAGCAAGTCATGCAGTGCAGTGAGGGAGTAGAAAAAAACTGGATTTACATCTCACCTTCGCAGAATTCTTCTGTTCACTGTCATTTACAGAAGATGAGTGAATTGAGTTTTCCTGTAAATACTCATCCATCTTACAGTATCTATGGTGGGATTATGGAGCACATTTCTTTCTAACAGTTTAAACACTTGCGTGGTCAAAGGACTTGTGTATCTGGCTTCCCTCGCTGGTCAGTGCTAACAGAATTCCCTGTATGCTTTGCCCGAATTGTTCTTGGGAAGTTCAATATTGTTTGCATTCTGAGCATGATGAAATATTTTTCTATTGTTTAATCACATTGTGCAGTGCAGTCCTGTGGAATAAGCATGTACCAACATGGCCCGTCTGGTGTCAGAAGTTTCTTCCTTTTTGCACCTCTGTGCCATTCTTCCATCTGCAGAACAAATCTGTGGTGACTTCTTCATTTCTGTCAACAGTGATTTCAATTATTTTTTTTAATGTTGTAGTTTTATTTTCCCCTGCCAAAGACTTTTTTAAAGGGAAAGTGTCTCACACTGTTGTATAACATCTTTTTTTTGTTTGTTTTTCTTTTTTAAAGCTGAAATTGTTCAGAGTAGATAACAGCATAGTCTTACCATCCTTTCTGAAGTGACAGAGTGGTAGAAACACTGTTGGTGTACTCACATGTTCAAAAGTGGTTACAGAGATGTGACTTACCTGATAGATGCAATAGTTCAGTGTACTCTAAGTAGAACCAGTCTAGGGGTTGATGTGAAGCTACTGTGACCAAACTGTTCAGGACCGTCGCCCTCGCGGAAGTATTAAATGTTGTGTCCATTGTGTGTATTGACTTAAGAGTGGTTAAAGGTGCTGTTCAAAGCAAACATGCTGTAAATAGTACACTTGTGTATTTTAACTCGATGCCAACTGCCTGCCTCTCAGCATTCTATCACAGATCCTGACTGTCTGGTCTGTTTTATGTTTGTCTTTTTATTATCTTCCAAAAAAACAACCTGTCAGACAGAACTGTACCACAGTTCTGAACTACTTGGAGGTGTTTCTTCTGTTTACTGACATTTGGATATCTTTGGAATACTTTCTTCCTTGTCTTTAGAAGCACTAAGGGAAAACAAACAAAATGCATACAATAAAACTGAGAAAGTCTTGATGAACTAACCCTGCTTCCTGCTTGTTGCTCTCATTACTTCTCCCTGTCTCGTCTCTTCTGTGTAACATTCTCCCAACATTGCAGTTTACAGGAACCAATTGTTGTAAATGATCAGTTCATAAAATGATAATGGTTTTAAACTATAGATATCAAGTTGTATTTACACATTCTCAGATGTTGGGAGAATGCTATTTTGTACAACCTGACCTGGTGTGTTGGTGATTGACAAACCTTTGGGCAGCACTTGGCTTATTCAAAGCAATAAAATGGTTAATTTTATGTTAATTATAAGTGAGGTGAACATGTGAACGCCTCCAGACTGCCAGCGCTCTATTTAAAGATCACTTTAGAGTCTTATGGGTATTGAACAGTGCTTCAGCTTCCAGCCTGCAGCAGCAACACTGTGCCTTGAATAATTCAGTGTCTCCAGTGTGTTAAACATTTATGCGACCTCACAAGCATCACTACACCGTCACCGAACAATGTTTTCCCACATGCCAGAAATGTCTTAATTCCTCAACTTACACCAAAGGCAAACAACCCATGTCCACTTGAGTAAATAAACACTGACTGACGTATCATTGCTTCTGTTACCACAGGGGTTGCCACGGGCAGCGGGAGAGTTAAACCCAAGGATGTTCGGGATAGAGTGAGTGAAGCATCCTGGGAGACTAGTGTGATACTGTGATTCTCTCTGCTCTGGTGGTTGTGGGTGATCTTCAAGCTGTCTCGGTCTGTCTCCCTGTTTGTTGAACGTGCTTTCTGGGAAGATATTTGGAGCTGTGTGAATCTTTTGCCTCTCTTTTCCGTAAATAAGCTATTTCGAAGTAAGTCTTCCGAGCAGGGACATTGTCTTCATAAAGGATGTCCGAGGACAGCAGTGATGGAGTATTTATGTAGTTTTAAAAAAATGTAGTTTACTTAAATCAACAAATATTAAGTGAGAGTTGGTAAGTTACAAGGTGTAGGTAAGCGTAAAACATTTTCCATTAGGAAATGTGTCTGAGCCAGGGTAACAGGAGTGAAAATGGCAGGATGCTCACTACTACTTCCCTGTTAGCGCCTCATTTGCTACAAGCTATTAAAGATTCTCATTTAGTAGAGTATAAATATTGTTCCGGTGGCTACATTAAAAAGCAACTGGACTTGTCCTTTTTTTTTTTTTTTTGCCTTTTTAAGACATTACAGCTCTTATTTAAGAGGCTAACTCAGTTCTAACTCACAGATGGGGAAGTTATATATTGCAACACACAACTCACATGGTTGATAACCCAAGACTGACATGAGGAGGAGTAAATTGTTGTGAAACTGAAAGATGTCGGGGGATAACACAAAATGTTCATGGTTGTGAAACTTTCTGGGGCGAGGTCTCAAGACTGCATTGTTAGTGATTGATTATTGTCGTAAACCTCCTCCTCTGTTTGGAGACTGAGTAAATCTTGTCCAGAGGTGCTGGTTCTCATGTGTTGAACCATGCATTTGTGTTGTTTAGTCTCCTCTACATATAGGTCTGTGCAGGCCTCGCTGCGTTAGCCTGCGTAGAAAACATTACTCAGCTTGTGTGTGGGTGTTTTATTATTAGGTTGAACCGTTTTTTGTCTTCGTTCACACGTCGAGGCCTGTGAGTCTTCATCTGATAATAAATCATTAGTCATTAACTTAAGGAAGGTGAAACATTTGAAATTTTTTAAAAAAGAGAGGTCTAGTTACTTTTTACTGGAGGTTTAAGGTTTGGTGTGATCAGGATGACTGAGAATCTACACAGGAGAGTACACAGATTTTATTTTGATCTGTTTTGCACCCCTGGAAACGATACAGGACGATACATTGTGAGGCTATGCTTTGGGGACTTTGCTCTTTAATGGGTTCATAAAGGCTCATCTGCTCTCTTTTCCTGACTATTGGGATGTGAGTTTTTAGATTGCAATGTTTGCTGGCTTCTCTCCTTCATGTCTTGTATTTAAAAAGCCAGACTGGTCAGCCTCTATGGTGCACCGCAGCGGGACAAACCCTTTGACTCCAGTATCCCCTGTTGCAGGTAACATCTCCTGTGTTGATGTCTTTCGCGAGTTTTCTGTCCTCGCGTCTCTCCAGCCCGAGAAGTTGAGGAGAAGGAGCATACAGTTCAGCCGCTACAAGAAACCATCGTGACTACTGCCAACCACCACTTCATCTGAACACGCTTCAGTCACTTTGGAATTAAAAGAGAAGCTATTAAAAAAGACATTTTGATGCTGGGTGGGATAAGCAAATGGTCAAACCCCAGCAGGCACTAGTAAAAACTGTTTTATAACAGACTTTCAGCTGTTCTCATTTGTCTTTGTAAATATGTCTGAATAATAGATATTAATTATTTCAAAATGTTACACTGGTGTTATTTCAGTTGACCTGATTCCAGTTTTGTTAACCGCAGTGTATTGGCTGCAGAGTCATCATGTCAGATGATGTGGAGACCTAAATTGACAATAAAGACACATAACACAAAAAGCATCTTCAAAATTGAAATATCAGCAACGATCAAGTTCTCAAAGGACTGGATCCTACATTTGCTTCCACTCTATGTCCTCTGAATTTTGTGAACTCCAGGGTGAAGTCAAAGTAACCCCAGTGATGATGGTAAATCAGTTTATTTATTAGACAGTATGTAAATGTTTTCTTATTCTTGATCATACTCTCTGTGATGAGTAAACTAAACTCAGTGTTTAAAATCAGCAAAGTAGCCCTTTAGTGTTTAGCCATAGATTTATTTTGTCAACTGCAAATCTCTTAAGAAATGATTTAGAAACTGTTTTGGAGCTGGTGTCAGGAATAAAATAAATAGAATTAAGTCAGAGAGCTCTTGTGGAATGTTTTTGTGCGTCTCAATCTTTGTCTTTTTTTAAACTCTACCTGACTATTAAAGCTACAAGAAAATTTATGCAGCAACATAAAGCACCAAGTTGGAGTAGAGAATAAAGATCCTCACCTTTGACGCAGACGGCTTTGTAGTGCGTTAAACATCACTTGGTTATTGAACAAATGTAAGTATGGTTACGATGCTTCTCAAGAAAAACGCCCTTTTTAGGTTATATTTTTAAATAGTATGGGTCTTTTTAACTGATTAGAATGGGACATATTATTCCGGATCAGCTGGTGACAGTAAAGTCCTCTCCGAGTCATTTTCAGCAGCTGTAACACGGATGAAGAAGAAACGCGGAAGCGTAATGTTTCCTCCTGCTGGCGATAGCTAAAGCTACGTTGGTGTCATCGTCTTATCGGTTTGGGGTTTGACAACAGAAACAACAACCTTATTTCGTGTCCAGCCACGAATACCCATTTCCACTGGGGTCTCTGGAGAGGTACGTCTCTTCTACACGTCCTCTGGTTAAGAAATGTGAGAGATGTCGGGTTCAACTCTCGTTAGTAACAGTACTATTCGTGCTAGCCTCTGCTAACACTAGCTAGCTAAACACAGTTAGCAGTGGCCTACGGGAGCTAACAGATAACGTTAGCTCCCGTAGGCCACTGCTAACTGTGTTTAGCTACAGTAGATACTAAGCACTGAACAAACAGACTGGACTTGTAACCGGCTGTACCTGCTAGCTTTATCCAAGTTAGCTCCTGCTACCTTTATCCAAGTTAGCTGGCTGAACTGATAGTGTTTTTTTCAAAGCCTCCGGGCCACATGTGATGTAATGCTATAGTGCCGTTTGTTTGTGATGTTTGTTTCCAGTGTGAGGTTGAGCAACTGTCCGAACTTATCGATCTGTTCAGGTAGCCGGAGATTTAACATTAGCTTAGCTTGCTAAGTAGCGGATTAGCCTGAGCTACATAAGTTGCGTTAAGTAGCGTCCTGTTTATGAGGAAGTGAAACTGGCTTCATTTCGACGCTGTTACTGCCCACGCACAGCTCTTTACATGTCAGCTGTTATCCACGGGGCAGTGTGTCGGCAGGTAGTGGTGCAGTTTTATACTTTTGTGTCAACTGGACTGACAGATGGACAGACAATTGAAAGTACATTCAAACCATTAGCACATTACGTGTTTCCATTTTAAGACTTAATACTTGAAGTCCACTGTTGTTTACATGTTTACTTTTTCAGAATCAGCTTTATTGGTCAAGTACATGTTAGGCACACTATAATGATTAAGGATTTTGACTCCGGTTTCTTTGCTTACACAAAACACTCATGCATGTAAATAAGGGCAACAGGTTAAAGAAATAAATAGTCCTTAACTGCTGTGTGCAGCTTTAGATATATGGAAAAGAGCATGTTTAAAGTTACCCAAATGTTAAGTGCAAACTCTGCAGGACCTGATGATACAGATAAATAGAGTTTAAAAAAATAAATACAGGGTGTTTTCCACTTTATATACATGAAGTAGGTGGAACATAGTTCAATGGAGAGGAGAGCAAGGTTTATATATTGTATTGGAATGGCATGGTATTGTACATTAAGTACTATCACACAATTCAAAATGTTTTACAGATGATGTTGAAGAAAATGAAGACTAAACAAAATCAGAAGCATTTGGGCATGTTGAATAGAATATAGATGAATGTGAAAGAAGAAGCTGAAATGTAAAAATAAACAAACAAAACAGAAGTTGCAGTGCCATATTAGTACAGTGAGAGATATGATTCAATCGTATTAAATTTGGGGATTCTTACTGCATTAATTTGACAACTTCAGTGCAAAACGTAAGATGAGTTCATTACTTGATGCATTAAAATTAAGTTAGACACTTAATATTCTAACACACCTTAATGAATTTTTATTTATTTGGAATAGTGTTTATTTGTTATCTAATTTTACTTTCTTTACTGGTGATCTTTTTAAGAAAAGACACAGCTATTGTAAATCGGCATTTTATTTATTTATTTAATTTTTGTAGAAAAACATGTTTAATTTTATGTGTTTTGTTTTAATTGCACTAATAACTTACCAAACTGTCATGTCAAAATTGAGTTATGTGCTGATTTAGGATTCTTGTGCACTGTGTAATCTAAATAGTCCGCAGAACTTGTTGTCAGCAGTTTTGCTTGAGAATAAAATCTGTTATGGTCACTACATACCAGCAACACTGTGTAAGATGACTCCGGTTACCATAATTAAAAAAAATAAATAAATAACAACTAAAGTCTCTACCAAGCAGTCACCTTCAGCTGACAGTCAGGTTACAGTACCAGCTGCGGACACAGTTTTCTGACCTGCTCTGAAGCTGCAGTTACATTTTCCAGTTGTTGTTTCACAATTTTAGCATCCCACCAGCCAGTGTGATAAAACCACAATATGTTGTCTTTAACTGTAGTTTACCGACATTGATACATCATGACTGCTTTGTAATTGAAGAGGCAATTATCGGTACAATGAAAAATACATTCTCCAAAGCTCAATAATGTGTAATATGCTGTATTTCTCTTTCTTTTGAAAATTTACCAAATGTCATCTCAAAAGAAGCAGCGCACATAGTTTGAGTGTGTTAAAGATCCACAGCATCACGCACGCTGTTGAGTTTATGTCCAAGTGGAATATTTGCAGAGCTGAAATGTTCGCAGTAACAGAAGGATATGCTTTAACCTAGTATTGTGAGGGAATATATCCTGATAGTGGTAATTTCAGTATTTCCCTTTTGATCCCTTTTCAATCTTCAGATGAACAACAACGGGAATAAGAGAGCTCCGACTACAGCCACTCAGCGACTTAAGCAGGATTACCTCAGGATAAAGAAAGACCCTGTGCCTTACATCTGTGCAGAACCTCTCCCCTCCAACATCCTAGAATGGTAAGGGCTCTGGTCTGGCAGGATTTATCATCAGATACCATCACTAGGAAATATCCACAGTTCTAGCACTCTAACTTGGACTGTTTTGTGTTATTAGTGGAGTTATTTTCACTGCTTGAAAACAGGTCACATTTTTGCAAAAACAACTTTTCTCTCTCTCTCTCTCTCTCTCTCTCTCTCTCTCTCTCTCTCTCTCTCTCTCTCTCATTCCATCTAATATATGCATTTTTTGATAAAATAGTGGATATCTAAACATTTTAGGACCCTTTTTTTACAAGATTGATTCTTTTTACAAATGATAACTTTTTTTTCTTATTTAATAAATATTTTTAACATATCTCTAGCGGCATTTAGCTGTCGGCACAGTTCTAATTATATATGCCCATGTTTGAAGATAGCTGTCTTTGACGCTCTGAGTACTACCCACTGCACTGAATTTTTACACAAAAGAATTCAACAATTACACGTCTTTCCAGATTTAGTGTTGACAGCACACACTGTCAGCTGTGTCCTCAGGCAATTTCTTTGTCAGAAAGTAGCCCAAATAAAAACTCCAAACATTGTGTTGTTTTTGGATATCCTCAGTAACCACTTGTGAGGGGTGACTGATTTCTAAAAAGTATTGACTTGTAAAACCAAATCAATATACTACATACCAGTAGAGGACATCACAAAAAACACTGAGATGTGTGTGTATATCACTTCACACGTGAATAAAATAAATAAAACTAGTAGTAAAAATCATAGTTTATAGCCTGGCAATTCTTCCTGTTCTAAGGAAAATTACAATTGCATTGTGTAGTTGTTTATTAACAAGGATATGATACCTTATAAAAGCTGTCATGTTACCATCGTGATTTCTTCCTTTCTATTTTCCTGTTGTGATTTGTGCCAAGCAGATTTTTTATTAACATGTTCATGCATATGCATGCTATCCCTTAATTATGCCTATACCTTCATAAACAAGAAAAGCACTCAGTATATGTAGTATACAGTATATGTTTTAATATTTAAATAAATATAACATATTAGCCATTGTATTTTTGTGCCTAATCTATGTTTTACCTCATCATCCACTTACCTTTTGATTCAGTAATTTCTTTGGAATTCTTGTGAAGTCATTGAGGTATTTTGTCTTTTTGCGGATGGAGGTAGCGCTTTATCAGCCTTATCATACTGATACCAAATAAAGGTGAACCATAAGAGGCAAGTGTTTTGACTACAGATTATAAGTAGTATGCATTAAGCTTGACTAAGAGAATGGAAGCAGTAAGCTACTTCTTTCTAAATAGATATAAACCTACTCATTAATATTGAGACTGAAGTACTAAAAGGCTTGACAGCTGCCGAGGGAGGGATGGGGCCTGGTTTGGCCATGCCTGAGGGATTATCTGTCTGCTCAGTGAATATTGCTAGGGTGGAGCAGTAGTGGATTGTGCCCTCTTATTTTGTTATTGTTCACATATTTAGCCTTTTTAAGAAAGAGGAGAACATGTCCTGTTAACAGTGAGACGACGGTGTTGCAACTGTCTAGACTTTCAGGGAAAAGATGACTTACATCACCTGTCTACAGCATGGCAAGGATGAGAAATATGAGTGTTACTTACAAGAAATGAATACTGATGAGGTTGTATTTTCTCTTCTTATTGTTTTTAACCTTGGACAATAATTCTCTGTGTAGTTTACTGTATTCGTGTATTTGGCTGTGGTGGTTGCTACCCTCATTCTCGACCTTATGTGTCTGTTCTACACTTACGTTATATTTAATTGCTTTAAAAAAATAAAAGAGACAGATGATTCAGTTTATAGACAGCTTTTATTTTACTCTTTATTTGGGCACATTAGTCTTGTTGAGATCGTGATTTGTGCCAAGGTGGCAGCAAATGTTGCAAACTAAGCAGTCATGTTTCGAATGGTTATCAATGCCATATATACGTATACACAGAGTAAATGTGTACATTTTTGGTTTAGAAGTTTTCCATGTCTCAAACAGTGATATACATACCTGTATCTAGAGCAGAAAAGTCGATATCTTATATTTTGTAGTCATTTAATAGAAATCTTAACTACCCAGTCACTGTGACTGTGCCTGAAAAAAAGTTAAGACCAATGAAAAAAGCACAGCTGTAAACCAGTGAGTGGAGTTTGAATGAATTCTTTATGTGTATTGTTGTGTCATTTTTTTAAATCTGTAAAAACGTCACTAATGGAAATCTTTTTTGTCTTCTTTAGGCACTATGTAGTCAGAGGTCCTGAGAAAACTCCATATGAAGGTAAAACATCCTGACAGTTAATAAACACCTATGAATCTGTTAATGAGCAAGTTTAGACAAGTTAATACCTCCTGATCATCACAAAGGTGGCACCAGTGAACTCACCTTACTGAGTCACACGGTCTAAATTCTTGCTCTTTCTCTTGTGATATCATACCTGCTTCTCAGGAGGATATTATCATGGAAAACTTATATTTCCTCGGGAGTTTCCTTTTAAACCGCCAAGTATCTATATGATAACACCAAATGGGAGATTTAAGTGCAACACAAGGTAAGGATACAGTTCCTGATTTCTCAAATTAATTCAACTTGAGAATTGCTATTCATTCAACGATTTGCATTGCTTTTTAAGAACTCTACTGAAACGTTTTCTGTGTCCCTGCAGGTTATGTTTGTCCATCACAGATTTTCATCCGGATACATGGAACCCTGCGTGGTCCGTCTCTACCATCCTCACAGGTTTGCTCAGCTTCATGGTGGAAAAAGGACCCACCCTAGGCAGCATCGAGACCTCTGACTACACGGTGAGATTAAAAAAAGTGTCACAGATGCAGAACCTCACCACTTGTGATGCCTCAAATATTTAATGTGCTTTTTGTTATTTTTCCAGAAAAGACAGCTGTCAGCCCAAAGCCTGGCCTTCAACCTCAAAGACAAAGTGTTCTGTGAGCTGTTTCCTGATGTAGTCGATGTAAGTGTGAGGAGATCACTCCTTTTTCATATGGTTGGTCTGATATTTTGAAGAGAGTACAACTCTGGTAACACTTTGAGCAACAAATTTAGTCTTGTGGCCTTCATCAGGGACTATGCTGCTTGGAAGTAGGTGAAGCTGTTCAGGAATTTCTCCTCTCTTTTGACCTAATACTCTGTGATCTCTTTTCTCCACCAGGAGATGAAGCAGAAGCAAAAGGCACAGGAGGAATTAAGCGCTCGCACTCAGCCCCTCCCCTTACCTGATGTGGTGCCTGACGGTGACCCTCAACACGCCCACTATGGCCTCCCAGCCCTCAACGGAGGTCCTGTCCCCCTGGGGCGAGCCAACCCCGCCCCGGGCCTGCAGCAGGCCAACCGTAACCATGGACTTCTAGGAGGGGCTCTAGCCAATTTGTTTGTGATTGTAGGCTTTGCGGCGTTTGCCTACACGGTCAAGTACGTGCTGAGGAGCATAGCCCAGGAGTGAGAGGAGCCGGTGTGGTAGGGCAACACTCCCACCCCACCCCCCACCCCCGGTGAGCCAGCTAGTGGACTCCACATTCTACAAATACACTATGTGGGGGAGGGATGTTCAGTCCTGGGTTAAACCCCTCCACGACCACCACCACACCTACTACCACCATGGACTTTGGAAGACAGAAACTCAAAGACCACCCACCCACGAAGGACTGAGAGGAGGAGGTGGGGTGGTGGATGGGAGTGGATGTAGGGCTGGGGAATTGGAGGGGTTTATTAAAACGGTTGTGATCAATCTTCAGTGCTTCAGTGGTTTATATCAGTCGTAGGAGCAAACTTGGCTCATGGGTTGTGAAAAAGTATAGAACTGTGGACTGCAAAAAGGTCATAGTTTGTTGCCACATACTGATGGGCCTGTCACACCGGAAATCTGCTTTACTGAGGACAAATAATCAGCACCATTTTTCTCCTGTAACAACGTTACTCATGTATTTCCATGAGAGAGCTTCAGGGCATCAGGTTTCATAATCTGCAATGGCCAATCAAAAACCAGTTTTGCTCTTGGAATTTCCCGTCCCAGGTGGTATACAGTGTTGAGCAGTTTGCATATGTAAGAATATCTGGCTCAAAGAGATGGTTTTCCACATGAAATGCAGCAGTTAGTCACACAGATTATAGACGCCACAAAACATGAAAGTTCACGTGACCCATTTGTATACAAGATAAATGTCCAAGACTGTCAGGCCATTTTTTTAATTTATTTTTTTTAATAGGTGCCAAGAATACATCTTTGTATTTTTAGCACAAGCTGAGTCTCATTGGAAAGCGCTCTAAATCATTTAAAATTTATCATGTGATTGATGACCTATGTAAGATCAGAGAGCTCTTTGGTAATCGGGATCAAACGATAAGCCAATGTACAACAGCAATACACAAAAAGTGAAAATTAGTACACAACTATGTGGCACAAATTACGCCTCATTTAATTGTCAGTACTGCTTTATCTCATCGGTAGGGTCTATTTTCTGCATCAGTGCATGCAACTGATGATGCTACATAAGTAGTCTGCCTTCAACAGAGTACTGATGGGTGTATTAATACCTGTTTTTCTTCTTACATATGAATAAAATGCAAATTAGGTATATCAGTCTCTGAAACGGAGTCTGATCTGAGTCCAGATGTTCTCTCGAGTCAACTCATGAGCCAAGCAATGTCTGCACAGAAGTAAACAGAGACCAGTACCTTTTTTGAAATTGGCTTAGCTGACCAGTATAGTTCCAGTCTATATAGGTCGAAATAAGCAGACACATGACGAGAACCAACATTTTGTTTCTGTATATTACATTTTCTTTTTGATAATTTTTTTCTTTTGTGTTTTTTTGTTCTCTTTATTTATAGAAACAGCTGGCTTGGCTGCCATGGTTCTAAGGAAAAGTCTGTTTGCTAAACAGGACAGTACAGTCAAACATGGGGGCAGCTCCGGCTCACATAATTGCAGTTGATTTACTCTTGTGCATTGCATTTAGTAAAGTTGGTTCTACTGTGTATCTAATGTTTCAACAGAAAAACGGTCGGAAAGCGGAAGATTCTCCTGTCTATTGCTCTTCTTGGCACCATCTTAAAAAAAAGACAAACTGATGATGATGGGAGTGTGTTTCTGTGATTATACAGCAAATGCCCAAATCTCCATGCTTCAGTTAATCTTGTGTGACATTGTATGTTTTCATAGTAAATGCAAATAAATTACCCTGCTTGGCAGGGCCTTTAATAAAACCCTGCTTCAGTCTCACTCAATGACAAGAGATTATGTTTTATTTACTTCCAAGGAAAATGCGATTTGAATCATCAGTCTGGCCCACAAAGGTTATAATTCTTATCTACATAAGAAATGCAGATGTGGATTCATTACTTCCTGAACCGACTGTGCACAAGCCAAACAGTGGAATTCCAGAGAACGCCTGAAGGCAAACCTTCTTTGGAAAGGTGCAACTCCCCATGTGACTGCGTCAGGAAAGTGTGCTTTTAAGAGTGCTGAGCTTGACGAGGTGACGGCAGACCTCACAGAGCAGCAGAGGCTTCACTTGGAGTAACAAAGCAGTCTCAATCCTGCAACCAAGTAAGTGTCTTAACATGGCTCTTAGGTGTGTAGTTAATACTAATGTGCTTTATGATGATGTTATTGCAGGGCAGTTACTTTTAAAAAGTATTTCTTATCTATTTCACTAAACTATTTCTGTCACGTTATATTGCAGGCTTCTGATAAATCACCAGGACTCTTCCACTCTGCTGAAATCACCATGTTACAAAATGAGGAGCTCGAGTGTGTTGTGTGCTGCTACGAGTACTCGCGCAGCCACCGGATCCCACGGGTCCTCCACTGCAACCACACCTTCTGCGCCCCTTGCCTGGAAAAAATGTCCAAGCTGGAGGGCGTCATTTACACCGTCTCCTGCCCCTTGTGCCGCTGGATTACCTGCACCCGAGCCAGCCTCACCCTACCCGGAGCCCTGTGGGTCAACACTGAGATCTGGGACCAGATTGCAGAGGAGCAGAGGGCGAGGACAAATGGATCTGTGGAGGATCTGAAAGACACAAAGACACCCCTCATCACACCAACACTGTAAGTAGCTAGTTTATGTCTTTGAGAGGAGTTGTGCTGCAGTTTCTGTACTGTACCTGCTAGTCACTGATGAAGCCTAATAGCTAAAGAAACTGTTTCCCTCTTTTTCTCTTTAGGCCTGTTTCAAGGCCGACTGGTTTCACATCAACGCTCCAAAAGTTGCTCAGCTGTGTGCTGCTGCAAAGAGGGAACATGGACGGCTGCTGACAGTTTAATGCCACAAGAAATTCCAGCTTCACTCACCGTTGTTGACATGCCTAACTTGACAGACCTGATGAATATGAGCATGACTCAGGGACTAGTGTATGATCACGGTTCAAAGTAAAGGACTGGCTACGTTTGTGTTTTGTGAGGAGCAAAGTCCAGAACAGCTTCATGTGAAGTTTCAAGTCCTTTTTGTGTTGAACCTGGAGGTGGTTCTACAAGGACAGCACTGACTTTAAGTATACAAGTTCTGACTTGTGAATCTATGATTTACTGCAGTGAAACTAATGAAAAATATCAACAAATCAACTTTCAGTTCATCTTGAAGTCTTCTCAAGTAAGTCATTCAGTAGTAATAGGCCTGCTGTGAATGTTTATTATTATAATATATATAAAATTCTATGCATATATATATATATATATATATATATATATATATATATATATATATATATATATATATATATATATATATATATATATATAAATAAAAAATAAATAATTATAGATATGTATTATAGTATTTATTGTACAGTTGCAATGTATTGTTAACTGCTTTGTCACTTCGACCAAATGCATTTTGAGCTTCTGAAAGAAAATCTGATCTGATGTGCATATGAAGTCTGTAACTGTATCGTTGGTATGAAGGATTCATATCATCAAAGCTACTCTAAATTTATTCAGGTGTGTAACATGAGCATAAATGGAATCATAACTGTGAACTGTCTAGAACATTGTCTGAGTCACAGACAATTGTGCACATTTCGAAACTATTTAACAAATGTCATCAGTGAATAAATGTTCTTTTATCCAAATATGGGAGCGATTTTATTAAAAGCTGTTGAAAAGTATTTTTCGGCTAGGGTCCAGTTTTTGTTTTTTTGTTTGTTTTATTTGAGAAAAAGAAAAGCATATACACTACATAAAGAAACAGTGTTTGCTTCTTTGTTGATTCTGTCAGATGGAAAACTACAAATTGAAACTTGCACATTTTTATTGATTTCATAAGACTTAAGCATGAAAAGAAAAGATTAAATAGATCAAGTGCAGACTTCCAATGGAGCCATTTTTATTATCATAAACTATAGATATGTATTAAGATATCTATGAAATTTTAGCCTGATATTTTCCAAAGATAATTAAAAAACAAACAAACAATACATTGAAATTTGAATCCATGTTTAAATGACAGTGTTGCACTATTAAAAATAAAATCCTGAAATAATTACTCTTATTTCTCATCCTGACATTTAGAATCTGCAATACCGGAAAAGCAGATCAAATATTGTCTGATTACGGGTGAGTTGAAATATGAAGGAAACATGAACCCATCATAAAAGGTTTCATTTTTGTGCTCAAATTATCAAAAACAATCACAAAGCAGAAGTTAAAGAGGGATATTTTCTGAACCACACTTAATTGCACGTCACAATAATACAAAACATACAGAATAGTTTTAATATTAAAAACTTGCCTACAAACTTGGGAAAAAAGTTATTTTTGCTCAACTCTCATAACTGACTGCGCAGATGTGACAAGTTGTGCCACAAAAACAAACAGCAACAGGTTCTGGATTTAACGGTCAGTGTACGGATCTGGTGATTGGATTTTCCGTTCTGAAACGGGTATTGACAAACAAAAAACAAGTGGTTATTTGATTTTCGTTTTAAAATACAAAAATTAAAATTGAAATACAAGAAGTTTTTCGTTTTCATGATCAAAAAGGGATATACGATTTTTTAAAAATGCTTTGATTTTCGTTTTATATTTAGAATAACAAGAAAGTAAAATCAGTAAGAGACAAACAAAAAAAAAGTCCGTTTTTTCATTTTCTGAGACCGGAAGTGGTCATCAGCAAGTGTGGAGCCAAACAGAGTACGGTGCATAGACTGTACATACATTTTTTTGGTGAGTTTTCATGGTCAAAATGAGAGATCAGGTGGCCGATCTTAAAATAAATCAATATTGATTTTTTTTAATAGAGCGTTAAAGTTTTGCGAAGCCAGGGGGCGGGGGTACTTGATTGACAGTCCGGTCTGGAACGATTGACAGGTCCTATGGAGGCGGCAGCAGACTTTGCTCTCCTTGTTTGGATTAATTCTGATATAATAACTGTTGGTTTATTTATCGGCGGAGCAGCACAACATTTTCCACAGACAGTTTTCCTGCCCGTTGGCTTGTTTTAACCAGTTTTCTACCTTCGGCTGATTCTACCAGGAGACACTGAAAGGACTCTAATAGTTCGGTAAATAAATGTTTATTTTCGTATCAGTGCCGCTTTAATGCACTTTATATGCAGCTTTAGTGTCAGATGTAATGTGTGCCATGCACTCCAGATGTTGGTGGAGTTTGTTTCAGTGTGTGTTGACCAGAGAAGAAAGTTAGCATAGTAAATATTAGCTTTAATGTTAGCGATGCTAACCGAGCTAGCTGCTCAGTCGTAGCCTGACTAAAGCTAACGTAGCATCAAGCTAATGTGTTGAGTTTCATGTAAACAGCTGAAGTGTGTTGTGTGCCTGTAATGTGGTTCATTAAGTTCATAAAACTGTGGCTGGTTGACATTAATGTAATGTTCAGGAAACTTAAATGTGATTAAAACGGTAATGTTAATGTTCTAGTTGTCAGTAATCAGCTTTAATTTGACACTAAAACAGACTCTGATAGTTTTAAATGACATCAGTTTAATTAATTTGTTGAAAATTGTCTCGTTTGTTGTTGTGATGTTGCTGCTGATTCATTAAAAGCAGATGATCCGTGTTGAAGACACGTTTAGTTCTAGTATCAGAAGTACAACAAAGAAAATGGAAGTTTAGTTCTGCTACATCAAAGATTTCAGGATTAAAATAACTAAATTAGTCTTTATGCCTCAAACTTTATTTTTACAATAAAGAAATTATGAAATAATCACAGATAATAAAAATATAAATAGCAGAGAAAACCTGAGAGAATAATTTCCTGAAAAGTCTGTGAAGGAAAAGCAGCTTTTTATCCTGAAAGATCAGAATCAGCTCCAACATCATCAAGTCAACCAGAAAGAAAAGAAAAAAGAAAATGACGTCTTTCTGATCACATCTGTTCCGCTGCTCACAGTCTGCTGCTGCTAACATTCTTCACATTTATAGTCCACTTTTAAAAGTTCAGCAGACAGGTGCTCTGCTTTGGAGTGTGACGATGTCGTTGGTGATGTGGAGAGTGAAGTTTCCGTTTCACCCACAGCGTGCTTTAGGGCATCCGGGTCGGACTTGATGTTTGAAATACTGACCGACAGCTCAGATTTAACTGTCTGTAGTTCTGTTTTGATGGATATTAAAATTTCTTTCAAAGCTGCCAGGAGCTGGGTCTTTAAAATAACCGCCGTCTCATTACAGAGTGAAAGCGGCAGTTCCTCCTTAAGGTCAGAGATTGCAGCATCTGAGGGCCTCTTCAAAAGAAGACGTAGTTGATGAAGGCGTTCTGGAGCAGGACCAGAAAGACCACGACCAAGCAGCCATGAGATCTTAGGCAGCGTCTCCCTCGGGTGGGTGTCAACAGTGTTCACGGTCAGGTCTGTGGTAATCCCGTCAAAAAACAAACAGAAAAAAAATCTAGATTATAAATCAACATGTAACCAAAGCACTCTGTGTATAACGCCATAGTGTAGGATGTAGTTCAGAAAATGTCAAAGTATAGTATACTTTTGAAGAATAACATAGTATGGCCTGTAGTTCATAGTATAGCATGTTGGCAAAAAACCCAACTGATTATTATGTGGTTCAAAAAGTGCAAAATGATAGGATGTTGCCTAAAATTGTCATGTATGATATGTGGTTCAAAAAATGTCATAATATAGCATGTCGCCCAAAAAACCTCATAGTATAGCATGTCGCTCTTGAAACATCATAATATAGCATGTCAATCTAAAGACGTCATAGTATAGCATGTCGCTCTAAAAATGTCATAGTATAGCATGTCGCTCTAAAAACGTCATAGTATAGCCTTTGGTCCAAAAAACGTCATAATATAGCATGTAGTCCAAAGAACATCATAGTATAGCATGTCGCTCTTAAAACGTCATAGTATAGCATGTTGCTCTAAAAACGTCATAGTATAGCATGTCGCTCTAAAAACGTCATAGTATAGCATGTCGCTCTAAAAACGTCATAGTATAGCATGTCGCCCAAAAAACGTCATAGTATAGCACGTCATCCAAAAAACATCATCATATAACATGTCGCTCTTGAAACGTCATACTATAGCATGTCACTCTAAAAATGTCATAGTATAGCATGCGGCTCAAAAACGTCATAGTTTAGCATGTCGCCCAAAAAACGTCATAGTATAGCATGTCACTCTAAAAACGTCGTAGTATAGCATGTCACTCTAAAAATGTCGTAGTATAGCATGTCGCTCTAAAAACGTCATCGTATAGCATGTCACTCTAAAAACGTCATAGTATAGCATGTGGCTCAAAAAACGTCATAGTTTAGCATGTCGCCCAAAAAAACGTCATAGTATAGCATGTCACTCTAAAAACGTCGTAGTATAGCATGTCGCTCTAAAAACGTCATCGTATAGCATGTGGCTCAATAAACGTCATAGTGTAGCATGTCGCTCTTGAAACGTCACAGTATAGCATGTCACTCTAAAAACGTCATACTACAGCATGTTGCTCTAAAAACGTCATAGTATAGCATGTCGCTCTTGAAACGTCACAGTATAGCATGTCACTCTAAAAAGTCATAGTACAGCATGTTGCTCTAAAAACGTCATAGTATAGCATGTCGTCCAAAAAACGTCATCGTATAGCATGTCGCTCTTGAAATGTCATAGTGTAGCATGTCGCCCAATAAATGTCATAGTGTAGCATGTCACTCTAAAAACGTCATAGTATAGCATGTCGTTCAACAAACGTCATAGTATAGCATGTCGCTCACAAAACGTCATAGTATAGCCTTTAGTCCACAAAACGTTTTTATGTCCCGGCTGTCTGAAGTAGGTGAGGAGCAACACCAAAACAGTCCAAACGCTGGTTTTCAGAGGGTTAGACGAGTATTTATTTGAAAGAGTAAGTTTACAACAACACAACGTGAGGGGGTTAAAAGCAAATGGGTGTTAGTAAAATAAAAATAAATAAACAGAACTAAAAGTGAACTTCACGTTGACATTGATAGGCATTCCAACCAGGAACCAAGTAAAAGATAATCAATACGAAAAAAACTCTTCCTGTTCACCTCTTAAAACCCAAAAACACACCGCAGTAGCACCCTAAACTAAAACTACCAATGGGTTCCCTGTTTTCCTTTCTGAACAATTCAAATGTCCCTCTCTATCTCCCCACACATCCACCAACCACTGGAACACATCTCCAAAGTTCTGCCGGGCCAGCTCAGCTTCCCCTCAGAAGAAGTGCCGCCACCTGCCAGATGAAGGAGCCTTTTGAGAGGCAGCTGGCATCGTGATTGGACTGTACTTTGGTCTGTTCCAATCCAGCTTCAGCTCCAGAGACGGCAGGCGGGACGAGTCAACGGAGGCCGGGTGGACGAAGGCACGCAGCTGAGTTGAAAAAAAATGTCATTTTTCAACATGTTGTAAAAATGTGCCATATGATGAAATAATGTAAAGGAGGCCGTGAAAAACACTCCAGAAAGGTTTTCTTTGAAAGAAAAATCAACATGAATTTTGGTGCAAAAAAACGCCATAGTATACTATGTCGAAAAATGTCATTTTTCAACATGTTGTGAAAACATGCCATATGATGAAATAATGTAAAGCAGGCTGTGAAAAACACTCCAGAAAGGTTTCCTTTGAAAAAAAAATCATGAATTTTGGCAGAAAAACCACCATAGTATACTATGTCGAAAAAAAATGCGATTTTTCAACATGTAAAAAACATGCCATATGATGAAATAATGTAAAGTGGGCCGTGAAAAACACTCCAGAAAGGTTTTCTTTAAAAAAAAAAATCATCATGAATTTTGGCACAAAAAAACGCCATAGTATACTATGTCGGAAAAAAATGCGATTTTTCAACATGTTGTAAAAACGTGCCATATGATGAAGTAATGTAAAGGAGGCCGTGAAAAACACTCCAGAAAGGTTTTCTTTGAAAAAAAAAAAATCATCACGAATTTTGGCGCAAAAAAACGCCATAGAACGCCAAAAATGTCATTTTTGAACACTAAATCTTATTGAAAAATATTTTACTTAAGTCCACCTGTTTCAGCCATCTCTACCCCTCATTAGGTACCACTCTAAGGTACATTATACAAAAAAAAGTCCAGTAGATGTCACTGTGTTTTGAAATAGCATGCAGAGCAAGTTAGTCTGCTCACAGGAAGTTTGCACGAGCAAAATCACTCCTCACATGAGGCCTCTGTTTGCTGTGATTTTCAAAGGTAAAGTAATACTTTTCACATATTATGGTGCCTAAGGAGTTGCTGAACACAAACGTGTCATTTGAAATGTAAAAAAAAAAGATTTAAAAGGGTAAAATAATTTTTCTCAACCGTTTGGTAGAGGTCAATATTTTAAAAATCGCTGGGTCTCTTCATAAAGAAACCATTGATTGTTGTTATTAGCGCCCCAAAGAGATAAGAAATATAAAGAAATAATTTTTTCATTGCCTTTTTCTTGGTGAGGATGTTTAAGGGTTAACTTAACATCTGTAAACAAAACAAAAACCTATCAACAGAGTTTTCTGTTAGTTTGTGTTCTTGTAAGTTTATCTCCAAGATTTTAAATACTTTCATTTACTGCAAATGAATATCTACTCCAAATGTCTCAATAATAATCATTATCAGCCTTAAAAACCCACAAAACACCCCTCTATACTGGACCACACTTAGTACAGTCCGGTTCCCCCTTCTATAAATCTGCTTGGAATCGTCCACTTCCTGTTTGTCAAAGTGGCCTTCTACCTGGACAGGTTTTGTTGGAGCTCATGCAACAAACATTTTGGGTAACTGCACTTTAATATGGATGGATGACACTGAATTAGAGTCTGTTTTCATGAGACTGAGTTAAGATGTGTAGCTCTGTCATTAAATAGTAAATTATTTCTCAGAATTCACAGAGAAAAGTCTGAAATGTTTGCTAGGTTAGCGTCCCACATGTTCTTTGGCTCAGCTAAAGCTAACTCTCTCCAGTTTCTGGATCTCTTGAGTTGCTTGTTGTTAAAATATCTTGCTAGAGGTGCTGAAAGTCTGAGATGTTTGTTCAAAATAAGCTCATTCTCAAGTCTTATCTGAACTGTCTTCTTTTGTTTTAACTTTCCCTAAACTTAGGAGTTAATGAAAGAGCAACACATCCAGACTCAGTCTCATTTATGTAGAGATTAAACTTCAGTGTCATTCATTGATGTTAAAGTGCAGTTTTTCAAATGTTTGTTGCACATGCTCCCGACCAAACCAGTCCAGGTGGAAGACGATGTGAAGAGAAAGCTCCAGAGGATGAATGTCACACATTTACGTTGGAAATAAATGTCCTTCAATTTGACCTTGTCATGCAAATGATGTTCAAATCTTTGAGTACTTTGCTGATGTTTGTTTCTAAGTGTTTTTGACACTTGGCCCCAAAGATTAAAACTTTTTACGGCTCACAAACTGCAACAATTCACACATTATTAACTATCTTTCTGACTAAACTAAGATAAAAAGTGAAAAACTGCCTGATTCCTGCATCATGAATGTAAATCTTTTTGGTTTTTATGACAGTAAACTAAATATATTTGGGTTTGACATTTTTTAAGCCAAAACAAGAAATGAATTACTGGAGGAAACAATCAACAGATTAATGGTCAAAGAAAATGTGTTTTCCAACATATATGGCTGAATTACTCCAACATTACAAGATACATACAATTTTAATTCAATTTTATTTATATAACGCCAAATACAGGTCAAATTGTCTCAAGACGCTTTATTTTTATATTTTTTGTCATATTTAAAATATGACAATGTAAGAAATTTAAACCTCTTGACTAATCCAATTTATTATTTGTTTTTTAAGAGACTAATCGACAACTAAAATAACTTTCTCCACTAAAACTAATAAACATGAGGTCAAATAGAAGGAACAGTTTTAAATACTGCAGTCCCACGACGACAAGAATAAAGTTTCTCAACAAAAACTAAATCTGCTGGTGGATTCCATTAAAGTCCTAATAAATGATAATAAAGTGTGATACTAAAGGTTTGTGGTGCTAAAAATCTCCAAGTAAAGATATGAAGTTGAACATCTGGATGGAGGTTGATAAAAGTTGACCCTCCTTCATTTCTCTGGAGCGACTCCATGGATTTTATGGATGGTGGTTAAAGACCTGCTCTTCTAGTCGTCGTCCTTCTAGTTGCTGTAAAAAGTCAGTCCATCCTGGCCGACTTCAACACCTCTTCATGACAATTTGTTCTGCCTCCGACCTGGAAACTCCAGAAACTCGGGAAAATCTGTGGAGACTCGAAGAACTCGTGGAGACTCGAAGAACTCGTCGGGTGGGGGAAGGTGTGGTGGGTGGTGGGGGAGTAGAGGGGGGAGGCCGCCACCCACCTACCCGCCTACTCTCCGCCCTGACTCCACCCAGACTCCGCCTTGGCCCTGCCCATGTGGTCACTTCACGAACTACGATGTCAAAGGGACGACGAATTTATTTCTTTTCATCTGATCTGTAGCTCAGTGAGTTAAGGATTTGCCTATGGAGCTGCAGGTCGCTGGTTCAAGACCAGACACTTCTTAAATTTTCTCAAAATCCTGACAAAGACAAAGAAAGAAAACTGCCGGTGGTGGGTCTTGAACCTGCGACCCTCCGCTTGGTAGTCCATCCTCTTATCCCCCTGAGCTATTCGCTCAGATACTAATTCTTCTTTTTTTTGCGCATTTATCATCTATTTTTTGTCGTTTTCGAGTTTTTTTTTAACTCGGGTCTCGGCGAGACCGTTTTTCTCAGGAGGTTGGGCTTCAGCCTTTGTACTGGAGGGTGGAACCCTCACTTCCAAGACTTTCCAAAGCCTCCACACCTCCCGAGTCCTCAGGACCTGAGCTTTCACACAGTCTGAGGGCTGAAATTTTCTAAGTCCCACAGTAGTTCTCTGTTAGATTGAACCTTCAGACAGTCCAAGGACTGAAATCTTAGAAGTTCTTGAGTAGTTCTCTGTTAGTTTGAACCTTCAGACAGTCGGAGGACTGAAATTCTAGAAGTTCTTGAGTTGTTCTCTGTTAGTTTGAACCTTCAGACACTCTGAGGACTGAAATCTTAAAAGTTTCTCAGTACTTCTGTTAGTTTGAACCTTTAGACAGTCTGAGGACTGAAATCTTAGAAGTTCTTGAGTAGTTCTCTGTTAGTTTGAACCATCAGACAGTCTGAGGACTGAAGTTTTAAAAGTTTCTCAGTACTTCTCTGTTCATTTGAACCTTCAGACAGTCTGAGGACTGAAATTTTAAAAGTTTCTCAGTACTTCTCTGTTAGTTTGAACTTTCTGGTTAACAGAAGCCTTAAAACTTGTGACGATTTTGAATATTTGTATTTGAAAAATTCTGTTTAATTTAATAGTTACATGTATTGTATCTTGTTGAATTATCTAACTCAATATTTTGTCTGTTTAATAGAATTTAATTGTATTTAATGTTTAACTATATTAATCAGACAAAATATTGAATTAGATAATTCAACAAGATACAATACATGTAGCTATGAAATTAAACAGAATTTTTCAAATACAAATGTTCAAAATTACAGATAAAATATTTTCGATAATTAAACATTCAAAAAATACAATTAAACAAGAAGAATATTAAACATTTAAAAAAATACAAAATATTTAATTAAAAAAATAAATGTTTAATTAGAAAATTACATCTTAAAGACAATAAAACTTCAAATAGGAATTAAACAGAAAATACAATGAAGCATTTAAAAAGAAAATTAAACATTAAAAAGTGGTGAAATATTTAAAAAGAAAAAACTTCAAGATTTAATCAAAAAATTAAAGTTTGGGAAAGAAAAAAACATTAAATTTTGTTTAATTTCATAATTACATGTATTGTATCTTGTTTAATTATCTAATTCAATATTTTGTCTGTTTAATAGAATTTAATTGTATTTAATGTTTAACTATATTAAACAGACAAAATATTGAATTAGATAATTAAACAAGATACATTACATGTAATTATGAAATTAAACAAAATTGTTTAAAATCATCCAAAAAATGCTTTTTAATAATAAACCTTTTTAAAAGTTTTATGGTATTAAATTTTTTCCCCTTTGATTTGCTTTTTTAAATGTAGTTTATTTCTTTAATCTTCTTTTTCTGTCAAGATTTTAACCCCAACCTTAAAAATTAAATAAACTCTTAAATCACAATGAAAATACTTCTGTTGTCACAATCATTAGTTAGTCAATTATTCAGTTTATCAATTCAACTTTATTTGTTTAGCACCTTTTACACAGATGACAAAACTAAACAAGCTAAGAGAAAAAAAAAACTATGCTAAAACTATGATTAAAACTCAAAAACATTAAAAAAAAAAAAAAAAAAAAAAAAAAATTTGACATGGTAATAAAATATGTTGTGTCCAGGGGATGGAGGGAGTTTATTGAAGTCTTCTTGGGCTCACATGGTAAATCATTTAAACATAAACTTGATATTCAGTCTAAGGAAACTGCAGAGTGACAGAAGAACCAACAATATCTCCTGTTTTCTCCTTTAATGAGTCGACTCTTCTTGTGCTTTCAGACCAAAGAATTACAGATTCTTCACAACCTGCTCAAACTCTTGGTACAGGACCTCACCACACGGGTCAAGAAGGTTTCCGTCTCATTTCTACTCTGAAGATCACCTTCTCCTGCTCAAACTGCTGGCAAATGTTTCTGCTGCTCTAAAGTCTGGTCTCCAGAACTTCCTAAAAACTCTCAAAGTCTCTTCTGCTGCAGGTTGCTTTGTAGAACTGTTCCAGAAAACCTCACTAAACCACATGGAGGGGCCTCAAGATAGTCATCCAAATGAAACCGTACAAAAACCAAACTAGCACAACCCAAACGCTAAAGTCTCCTGCAACCTACCAGAGAACCTCTGAGAACAGAGAATCAGGACAGGAACTCTTACCTTCTGGACAATCAACATCGGTTCTCAAACAAGAACACAGAATGTGTCTGACCAAAAACCTCTAAAGACTCACTATAGCCAAGATAAAGACACAACTCAGCTGCACCAAATCCACTAATCACTGCACACATTAGCACCATGTCCTAACTGTGGCTAAAGAACCACATTTACCAAGACAACTATCCGGTACAAAGCCCTAAAACACACCAAGAAACACATTAAAGCCTATTTTACTGCTGGAAGCTGCAAGCCAATGCCTAAAGAACAAACTGAAGCAATGGAGCTAAACCCGGTTCTGTGGTGAAGAGAAGCAGAGGAAATGTTTGTCTGCAGCTAAATAAAGCAGGAAGACACTGAGCTGCTCAGGTGTTCCTGATAACACCAAGCAGCCACCTGGACAGCCAATAGGAACACAGCTTACTGGGAGTCCAGAGGGCTGGCTGAGTGAAGGAAATTTAGTTTAAAGTTGAAGCAGAAAGTTAACAAAGAAAGTTGAAAACCACCTTCTGATACCTGAAATCTCTGAGTTTTCACACAAAGAACACCTGAACATGTCAAACTGGTTCCATAGTAGAACCATCATTGTAAAAACATCATAGTATGGTGTGTTGCTCAAAAAACATTAGGACCCGGCTGTCAGGGGACAAACATGTAAGAAACATGAGAACAGAGAGAACCCAACCAGTAGGTCACAGTTTATCATCCCCCAGTCATCTCCTGAAGTCCATATGGTGAGAGACATCAGTATCTGGTTGTTAATTTACCAGAGGATGCTTATAATCATGCTGATGTGGTCTGTACTCTACAGTATTTTAGTGACTCAATAAATGCCTAAGTTGTTTTTTTTTTTTTAATGCTTTTTAGTTTTTAATAAACATTTAAGAGCCTATATGTAATCAATAAATGGCCTTTGCCTATCTTAAGAAAAACTCACTCAGAACTCTGATATGTTAACAGTACTAAATAAATCAATAAATACATGCATACACACATAAATAAGTTAATACATTAACTGTGCTAAGATAAGATTTAGATTTTTTTTAAAAAGTTGTTTATGTTTTTGCAGAATCCAGTATTGCTCACTGGTTGGTCATTACATTTTGTTAGTTTGATTTCACTGTTTAAAATGATGCCACCTCTTTTCAGACAGAACCTGTGATAATAAAACAATACAAAATTTTTAGTTCCGTCTTAATAAAGCACTTAAAGCTTTAAGTATGGCTAAATGCTTTTTTCAAAATTAAATATATCACTCCTTAGGTGGTAGTGGCCCCAAGTTCAGTAAAGTTGGAAAGATATTCACAGATTCGGACTTCCAGCATCAATAACTCATTAAATACAGGTTGTCAAAACATAAACGGTGCCTCTTTCCCATTGTTGCAAGGCAGACAATGTGCTACAAGCCCAGTTTTATCAAAAGTAGCTGTCTTTCAAGCTACAGGAATAACATTGGTGTCTATGGAGTGAACAGGGTCCATCTGCAATTTGCAAAACCACTGCAACAGTAAAGAGAGACAAATATTCAATAACTTCACTCTTATACATTGTAGTGTCACTAAAATCACTGCAGCCTTCAACTGGCTCCTGTTGACAGAGTGTTTTAACAGAAATGTAAATGCTGTAATTTGATTCTTTTAATGAACCATGTAACTTGAATGGATGTGATGCTGGTGTGACCACAGTGCACACGTCTGATGTTGGTCACAGTGGTTCAAGGGACGCTCAGGGAGTTTGTGTGTTTGCTCACACTCATGAAAAATTACAGGGAACATTGGTCAGAACCCTGGCAAACTTATTTTCAGCAGTTTTTTTTAGTGGAAGTCACAAATAAAGGAGCTCTTGGTTTTTCCCAGCGTTACTGAGTCCAAAGCTGCTGTTTCAACACAGACACGTTCACATGCATCCACAAACCTCTCAGCACTCAAACACCCACAGACAGGAGGCCGGCTGGGCCGAGGCTTGGCGGCGTCCTCAGACCCACGAGTCGGGGAGTCGGTGAACTTGTTGGTCCGGTTTGAAGGCCTCCGTGTGGTCCAGTAGAAGTCCACGTAGTCGGTGTTGGCTTTGAACCGCAGTGACTGGCCGCCATCAGGTGGACCGGCTCGTCCTCGTAGGGCTCCTCTTGTAGCCTTGAGGGGACCACAGGAACATTCAGTAGCTGTTGGAGTTCTTCCTGTCAGGCTCGTGGTAGAACGGCTCTGAAGAATCTTGTACTTGTCTTATCTGGAACAATCTAACAGCCTAAACTGTTAACAGCGGTGTAAAGAAGCAAACACACAGACATAGATTAGGACTCAAACTAGATTTATTTTAGAAAACAAATCAACTTAGAGGCATTTGTTCACATGTGGCTGAATAGGAGGTCGTCCAATCAGATTCGAGGTCTTCACTCTGTAGGTTGTTTGTTCGGTGAGACTCTTGGACCTCCATCAGCTGACGTGGATGTTTGATGGTCTTCTTCTCTAGTGCCAGATGATTCATCCATGAATTCAGCAGCTACAGACTGAAATGAAGCTCATGCTGCCGTTATTGAATTCCTGTTCCAGATTAAATGTTCAGAGTCCACCTTGAATGCAGCCGTCTGCTGTCTGATAGTTTTTCTCATTGTAGTCTTCAATAAAGTCTTTTTCCTCATGTCAGGATGTGGTGAGACTCTTTCTCAGTCTCTGCAGACGTCCCTCATTGTGCATCTCCAGAGAAGAAACAGAAAAACTGATCACTGCTTCAGCATCACAAACGCTCTCCAGCATTGAGAGTGTTTTAGGAATTCATTCATTGTGTTGTGAACTTTGAAGGAGCAGAAACTTTACAGCTGTCAAAGATATGAGCTCCAATTCTGGATGTTTTAGGAAATGAAGTTCATCAAATGAACACTTGATTATTGCTGATAACTCATTAAATTATTGAAGAAATCCAACATAAAAACCTGTAAACTCTCAGGCAGCTTTTGTTAAAGTTTGTCTATAATTCTATCATCATGTTCTGGAACCAGGACTCTGCAGAAGTTCCTTCAAACAGATACTTGTGTGTTTCTATTTAAGGCCTCAGGTTTGAACGTACAGCAGAGGATTAGAAAGGAGTGATTTTAATATTTAAATCAGTCCAGTAAATGTTTGGAGTAAAAATGATTAAAATTTTGATTTAGATAGATTTGTGTCAAATAATATTGTAGAGTCTCATTTAAATATATCCAAATGAGTTCAGTGTATTTACATTTTATAGAATATTTGATTTCTTAATCTCAATACTGTAGGGTCTGACCCTAAATATTATAATAATGATGTCAATTTAAATAATATTTTAGTGCAGTCATAAACTTTAATCAGCTAAACTTACATAATAAATATCACTGTACAATCTTAACCTGAACATTCATATTATTGAGGTAAATTTACATAAATCATGATATTCTAGAGTCTTAACTGGAATATTTCTAACATTAATCTTTTTGTATTGTGCTGATAAACAACAATAACCCGAATATTTGTTGTCTGTGATTGTGAGACTAAATTCCTCCACATTCTGGAACTGGACTGAATTTCCCAAAATGGAAACATGGACAGAATTTAACACTCATGTATCCATGGCAACGCTAACATTTCTGCTTCTTACCAAAGTTCACAACACAAGTAAAGATTTTAATGTAAAACTTCAGGGATGACTGCTAACCATAAGTATTCTGATCAATACTTCATGATCAATATCAGGACAGATGTTACAACTCCAGCTGTTGCATTAGACTGCAGTTATTCACAGAGAAATTAAAACATCACATTCCTCATAAAAACTAGATGGGACTTTTATTAAATAAAGTGTTGGTGAATAAACAGTGTAAAAAGTGCAAAGCAGCTCCATTAAATCAGGAGATGTGAGACTTCCACAGCATGGATCACCATCTGCTGTGTTGATTCATAGCTGAATGTCAGAATGAACTGAGATAGAAAAGCTGCTTTGAGCTGCAACATTACAGTCTGACAATCCAACACCATCACAGTTTTCATCTGGTTGTTTTGCTCCAACATGCTGTGAAGTTCAGTTTTTACCTGAATCAATACAGAGATTCTATTTCCAACCAACACTGGAATAAAAATTAGAATGTTATGAGGTTATTAATGCAACTAAATCCTTTCAGATGGAAGGATTTACTTCTAAGTTCTAATTCAAGTTTCAGTTGGAGCACATTGCATTCACAAAGAAAAACAGTGAAACCTTCATAGCAACATTTAATTAACCTAAAGCTTCCTTGTTGGCACATTGGTGGAGTTTGTTACTGAGCATCTGAACCTTAAATCCAGTGAGACGACCATCTTCAGTCGAGGCCAGTCAGAGAACTTCAAGACCTTCCATCAGCTGGACCAGATGTGGCATCATCTCCCTCTGAACATCTGGATGACAGGAGAAAAGACAGAAATCAAACACAGATCACAGAAATACAATTTATTCACTTTCATCATTTTATAAAAGTAGCATGAACTTTATTAAAACTTGACAATATCAATAATGAAAGTAAATGTTTTTATCTCGTGTTGAAGCTAAATTTAAAGTCAATTTTAATGACAGTTTATCCTGAGAGGAGTGAGAATGGAGCTTTTCTTTCCTTTTTAGAATATTCCCTCAAAATATTCTGTTTATTATTGGCTTTAGAAGCATTTTTCTTTATTTATTTTTAGATACCTCAGACTGATGCACTTTGCTGGTTTGCAGATAATTTCATGTACAATGAAAATAAAGATCTTCTATTATAACATATTTTGCTTAAACAAGAACTGCAAACCTTCTCAACCATCTCTCAGTCTGCAAAATTCCAACTGCGACAAAGAATTATCTGATGTAGTTATTATTATAATCTTTACTGAACCAGCCCTGGAATTAATAAAAATCTGTATATAGATATGATTTTCTCTGATGGAACCATTATGGAAGCCATGGTAATTATTAACTATCCTTTGAAGGGAAAGATTAGGTCTTCTTCAGGTGGATAAAAAAAATGCTCTCCCTTTAAAAAAAAAAAAAAAAAAGCATACAATAAAGTAAATGTCTTCTGCACTGCACACATACTACACTTTTGTATAACTCTGGATGTCAGAGTAAAGGCAGACAGATCCACTGATCAGCCACAACATTCTGACCACTGACAGCTGAAGAGAACAACATCCATCATCTTGTTCTAATGTAACGTTCTGCTGGGAAACCTTGACGTTCATGTGGATGTTTGACATGTACCACCACCTAAACACTGCAGGACAAACAACCCCCTAGTCTCCATGGCAACAGCAGTCCTTGATGCCAGCTGCCTCCCTCAGCAGGACAAACTAAACTGCTCAGGAGTGGTCTGAGGAACACGACAGAGCTAAGCTGTTCACCTGGGTTCCACACTCCCCACATCCAGATCTGATGGAGCATCTGTGGGATGGTCCAGGATCAGCCTGGTCTAGGTAGGACCCACCCTGCAACCCACAGGATCCACAGAATCCACAGGACATCCCCAGAGGTTCTGATGAACCACTGGGTCAGAGGAGTTCTAGCAGCATAAAGGGACCAACACAGTATTAGTCAGGTGGTCAGAATGTTATACTGTTATATTGTCATGCTGATTATATGATCAGTAAATGTTACCATCAATTATAACATCCACATTGATCAGGAAAAAAAAAAAACTATCAGTTCATTCAGAAACTGTGGGGTTAAACCTAAAAACACAGACCTCAACAGCAGTTTGTTTCAAAGCAGAACACCAGCTGGTTTTCACTAAAGAAGCTTTCAGAGCAACAATTAAATGACAGTTTTGTTCTCATTAAGTTCAGAGTCAGCCAAAATAATGTACACACATCAGGAAAAGAAAAACTTTTATAAATATTTCATTTGTATAAGTACTTCTATACATATAGATTCCTCTTTCTAAGTTTGATCAAATCATGACAACTCTGTGTCCTGTTGTACGATGTTTTCCCAACAGATGGCGCTACCCTCATGAATGGAGCATCAACAAGTGACGTCTCCAACAGAACAGAAATGTCTGGAAGCCAGTGGCCACCACTTTGAGCACCTCTTGTAATTGTAGAGGCCAAAGATAACTTTTATTAATCTCATGATGTCTGAATAAATTTGGTATTGAAATATTTATGGAAGTTTTTCTTTTCCTGATGTGTGTAAACATTATTTTGGCTGACTCTGTATAATGGGTTTCTGACAGGTCACCAGGCAACATCTTTTTATAATAATGACAAACATACCTGCATTCTACAGGAGTGATCTTCCTCATGTGCAGGTAAAGATGTGTGAGGAGCTTAGAGATGACAGGAGCAGGAGTCATCCTCACTAATTCAGCTTCCACCTAGAAAACAGAAAGACCACAAACACACACACTGATATACTCTCAAACGTTCAACCTCACAGCCTCAAAATATCTGTTTAGGAAGTGTTGTGTTTCTAAATTCTGCTGAAAGCATTGACAGACATTCTCTTACAAGGTTGTGTAAAAAGCAGCCTGTCCTCTGAGCGACTGAGCAATTTTCCTGAACAAAGTTTCTACGTGTAAATCAGCTCAACAAAAACTAAAGCCTCAGTCAGACATAACAGGTATCGCAAATTATACACAACTTTCTTTGTTAACTCAGACTTTCTGCTTCAACCTCACATAAAAAGGGGAGTTTAACTCATCAGGTGACTGAAAATGAACGACTTGTGCAGTTCTAGATCCAAAAGTAGGATGTTTCAGCTCATGTTTTACTACAAATACATGCAATAATAAATAAATACAATGGCTGGTTGTTAGTTTATTCACTATTAATGTCATTTTATATACTGGATTGAACTTGAGCAGTGGAAGAGAGAAGGAATTTAATGAAATTATGGAGATTCAGAGAGGTAATGTTGCGCAATGTTAAGTTAAGCGCAGTTTAATTCAAACCAGCTGAATGTTAAACTTCAGTGCAGCTCAACGGGTTTCAGTTAATCTTAACGTAAAATAAGTCAAAGTCAGCTTTATTGTCAATTCTTCAATAAGTACACGACATACCAAGGATCGAAATTCCGTTACTCTCTTCATGCAACAGTAGACATTAAATAAAGACAAAAAATAAGATATTAAAGGGCAAAAAGAACAAAGGAAGCAAAATTAGAGCCGAGCAACAACTAAGAAAAGTAGAACTGAGTGAAATGTAAACATGACCATGAGATAAAGTGACAGATTTAGTGCAGAATACTCAGAACAGTGCAAATAAGTAACAGTCCAAGAAGTGCAAATATGCTTGACGGTTGAATGTGCTATTTCAGTGCAGATCAGTGGTTATTGACCCGAGTTTGTGTATGCGGTGGAAAGGGGTGGTAGAGAGGGCAGAGAGGGGAGAGAGTTCAGCTTCCTGACAGCCTGGTGGATGAAACTGTTGCTCAGTCGGCTGGTCCTGGCCCTCAGACTCTTCAGTCTCCTCCCTGATGGCAGCAGGCTGAAGAGGTTGTGGGACGGGTGTGTGGGGTCACCTGCAATGCTTAGCGCTTTGCGAGTGAGGCGGGTGCCGTAGATGTCCTGGAGTGAGTTGAGAGAGACACCGACAATCCTTTCTGCTGCTTTCAGGACGCGCTGGAGGATCCTGCGGCAGGAGGAGGTGCAGGAGCGGTACCACGCTGTGATGCTGCTGGACAGGATGCTCTCAGTGGTGCCTCTATAGAAGGTGGACATGATGGGGGCTGGGGCACTGGCTCTTCTCAGCTTACGCAGGAAGTAGAGACGTTGTTGTGCCTTCCTGACCAGTGATGTTGTGTTTCTGGTCCAGGAGAGATTTTCTGAGACGTACACACCCAGGAACTTGGTGCTGCTCACTCTCTCCACAGCCGCACCATTGATGTTGAGAGGAGCATGCTGGGTGTGTCCTCTCCTGAAGTCAACAACGATCTTTTTTAAAAGCTAAAATACACAGCAGAAAAATACAGGTTGAGAAGGTCATTCTACTAATGACGGACAGCTGCTGCAGCAACTAACACAAGTGTTCAGAGGTAAGTTAGCCACCTGTGTTAATTAGCCCGCTAGCTAACTTAGCCGCTTAGCTAGCTAACGCGTCCGGACCAACTGCTCAAACACGACAAAACACAACTCTTCACAAGTCGCTGACTTAACGTACAACAAAACAACGCTACAGGTTATAAGTATTTATCTTCTTACCGTGTTTTACTCCAAAAACAAGATCAACAGCAGCCAGAGATGCTACCAGACGTGCCGACCACAGATACACATAGACTAGATACGCTAGCGTGCTGTCTCCTATATTATCTATGGTCTGACCAATCGCTGCTCTCTGGCTCTCAGTCAGTCTGACCAATCACTGCTCTCTGGCTCCGCCCTCTGAGAATCTTGCTGTCGTTTGGCTCCACACTTGCTGATGACCACTTCCGGTCCCAGAAAATAAAAAAACGGGCCTTTTTTCGTTTCTGTCTCTTACTGATTTTATTTTTTTATTACTCTAAATATAAAATGAAAATCAAAGCATTTTTAAAATTTCGTATATCCCTTTTTGATCATGAAAAGGAAAAACGCCTTGTATTTCAATTTTAATTTTTGTATTTTAGAACGAACATCAAATAACCACTCGTTTTTTGTTTTTCAGTACCCGTTTCAGAACGGAAAATCCAATTACCAGATCCGTACACGGAAAATCCGTGTATGAGCGAACCATACACGGATTACGGACCTTTAACACTTCCTGATTTCTGCATCATTCATTTTTTTGTTTGTGTGTGCTCAGAGATGGAAGACTTCTCATGGTGGCTTCATTGTTTTTTGATACTTCAACTGACCTACAATCGTGGACTTTTTGATCTAATATTGCATATTTAGCTTCATTATGTGCATATTTAGCTTCATTATGTGTATCTTTACACATAATGTTTATTCACAAATTAAAAATTTTTCACATTTAATAAACACGAAGATTAAACGCTTCAGTGTTCATTATTGAATGCTGAGATTACTTTGGAATATAAAACATTATTGTTTTCAGGTTAGATACATTTAATCTCATCACATTATGTGCATTTAAAAAAAATACAACTGTTAACAAAAAACACACACCGCTTATCAACAAAGTCTTTCTATATTAAACACTGAAGGACATCTCTGGACTGAGTTCAGTGCATTCAAACTAATGTAAAATCATTTTAGCTCGTTGACTTTCGGCCTTTCATTAAGCGTCTCACTGCTCTCACGTTCAACTACGCAAAAACAATTACTAGAAAATTGAGTAAATACGTATTATTGTACAATTCCAATACTTTAGTAAGATAGCGTATCAACTACTGGTGATCTTGTGGCTCAGTGTGACTTTGGTTATAAAAGCAAATATAACCTGGAACCGTCGCATAAACAAACCGTCCCTGTGCAGATTTCTGTGGAAGTGTTTACCAGCAGTAAAACGTGATATTTATTAGCTTTAGTATCCTGGAAAAGGTTTTAATAGCTTCTTATCTCTTTTGTTGTCGTTGTCACCTGAGCCACTTTATAGTAACGACTGGAGGACTATTACAATGTTTGTGCAAATAAAAGGTCACGTTATCGAGATAAATCACTTCTCAGGAACTACGTGCTATAAAAAAAGGGGGGGGGGGGGTGGAATAATGAAGCAAGCAGAGTGAGTTTGTGGTTATTTTATTGGAAACAGTGACAGTGGATTATTTGAGCTGAAACCTTTTTCCCTGAATTAGTTCTACCAACTAGCCTCTTAACTATACTATGTTAAGATGAAATACAGTTAAATATTCAGACATTACAACACAAAACTGATGCAAACACAACAGGGAAGGATTTACTAAAAAGCTTTCATAACCCACAGAAACCATCCAAAGATTCACCTCCTTTAAAGTAAAGATGGTGGCAGGAAAAAGCTGCAAGTCGGTCCTGAATACAGACGAACGCAGCGACAGTGATTCTCCACATTGTAGTTGTCTGTGTGAGAGAAATGCTTTGGGAGGAAACGATCTGTGTGCATTTGAAGGACAACACCACCGCTGAAGAGTGGCACGAGATGTTATAGTTTAAGGTTTCTCATCACACACTTGATGAGAAGACAATAGTTTGCACTCATATCCACCAGTCCCTGTGCATCACAGTGGGTAGTTTGTTACAGCCTCCTAGTGAGCATTTCCAAAGTGTCAAAGGAGAAAAAACAGCTTAAAAAAACCCCCCAAAACTGGCCATTAATCTATTTCCATAATAGCAGGTCCTACACAATCAGGATTCACATATATATATATATATGTATATAGTTTATTTTTTCCAGCTCGTGTGAAACTGGACTTTTCATATTTCAAGGAAAGAAAGTAGGGAGAAGTTATTTTTTCTTTTCTTTTTTAAAAAACATTTTAAAACGGAAGCTTTTCCACGTCATTCCTCAGGATGGTGAGCCCACTCTTAGCTTCATAAATACATTCAGCACTCAGTTGATGTAGTTTTAAAAAAAAAGTTTCTATTGCATAAGGACATGATCAATCCTGCCTAAACACGGTCACTACATTAACAGACTATCACATGTGCACTTAAATTAACATGTATCCATCACAGTTTTCATCACACTTCTTTTTCAACATCTTCATGGACCTTCCTCTTCCTATCTCACACTGACATAACATAATTTAAACATAGTAAAAAGACATATTTGAGAGTAAACAGACATGAGTAAGGTACAGTTATGTTCACTAAAAACACAGGGCTTCAGTGGATTAGTGTGAAAACTCTAATAAGGCGCATGAGAAAAAACTAAGGGCTGTCAGCTTTACTAACCTTGTAATTCAGGCATCTAAAAGCTCATCTAAAGTGTTGTTGCAGCTTGTGACAGGAGGACAGTCTCTCTTCACACAGAAGCTCAAGATAAACAGGTGTAAAATACATTTACCACAACGCCTTAAATTGTACATCTGGATACGATGGGGATAAAATATGGGCCATAGACAATGTTTTTTTAAGGGAAAATAAAATGATACGTTACAAATAATACCAAAGAACATTTCAAAAACACTTAAAACAGTCCAAAAGAGCATATAAATGAGCTAGAGGTGAAATGCTGTGGTTAAAAGCAGCAAACAAACAAGTGATCAACAGTTATTCTACAGTTTAAATGTCCCTTTGTGATAGCATGTGGGGAAGTAGGGTTTCTGTGTGATTCCCTATAAGTAGGGATACTGTGCGAGACGCCTGGGACTTAGCTGGTAGGCACTGTAAGCCTCGGCTCGGGGCGTCACACTAACATAAGGAGAACCAGCGGCGAACTGGTGCTGGTAGGCTGCAGGGAGGCCGTGCAGCAGACTACTGACAGAATCCTTGCGACTGGCCGAGTCCCTCCTGGAGGAGGAAGATGAGGTGTACGTTGCTGCATAGGCGGAGGGGGAGTGTCCGTGGCTGCTGTGGCCACGGCCCAGCAGCTGCTCCATGGCCTGAGAAGCTGAGGAGAGTGCGGTGGAGGCTGGGTAGGTGTACAGGCTGGGGGCGGCGGCTGAGGCCGACGCCAGGGCGGACACCTCGGGGAAGCTGTAGTGAGAGGCTGAGACGGCCGGAGGAAATGTCTGCTGGCGACGTAAGGACGAGTCGCTGTGAGACGGCCCCGAGCGCTCCTGAGATGAAGAAACCACCGGCTGAACCTGAAAAGAAAAAAAAGTCTCAGTAATGTCCAATTTCATTTAGCAGACCCTTTTATCTTTGAGAGTAGAGAGTTCAATGCAACAATGAAGGAAGCAAACCTCGACATGGTTGAATTATAATTTATTCAATCTAAGGTTGTTAAAGCATCTCTAGCCATATTGTACAAAGAGATGGGTGACAAATTAAAGGAAAATCAACATAAAGTGTCTTAGTAAGATGTCAAAGCATCAAATGCAGCCAGAACAGCAACACAGAACCTGATTCTACAAATCTAAGAAACACTTTTCTTCCAAAAGAATTTCCTTATTTGGTGTTTTGATGAAGGTGAGAAGGCTGTAGGGGAAAAAGCTTTAAGATTTTCCTTTAATTTGTCACCCGTTTTTGCACATAGGGTAGCTGCTGTGCAAAAAGAAACCATAGCAAAGCATGTTTGAGGTCATTTACAAACTTGAATGTTATTTCACTGTTTGTCCAGCAGAGAGCACTTTGGACTCAAGATTAAATACCTTTGACTCTTTCCACCACGACATTTTTAGAATCCTTCTCAAAAAGGTTAGTTTTAAGAGAAAAAGGTGCAAACATCATTTGACTTCACACGTTATTCTTTGGGCGATATCTTCTGTAAATGCTGTTCCTGCTGGCAGACTTTTTCAGTCTGTTCTTCTTGGCATCATGAAAGAGTGTTTTTGACTGAGGTACCTGCAGTTTGAACACAGTTCTTTAACCTTGTTTGAGCTGTTGCTGTTTTCTCATGTTGCCGACATCAACCCGTTTAGTGCCAAACCTGCTGTAATTGATCTGTTGTTCAAAGTAAAGTGATTCACCTTCATAGCAGTGTTAGTCACTGTGGTTAGGATTTTAACAAGTGTATGAGCTTTCCCATCCAAGTCAAGTCTGTCAACATGCTGAAACATTCAAAACAGTTAAGTTTTGCCCCATGCAAAGTAAGAACCATTAACGTCTAAATATGCGACAACACTAGCACAAAAGAAACCTCACCTGGCTGAGGTTTAATGGGTGTGACTGGCTTGGAACCAGTCCATGACGGTCGATGCTCTCGCCTGAACCGCAGGGCTGTCGATTAGATGATCGCTTAGGCTTCATGTAGTTCACTGTAAATTGAAAGTAGTAAGCAGCAATAAATTATACTGCATTCACATAATAAAATGTATTATTTAGAACAACAGCTAAGTAGCAACAGCACTCTCACCAGTCTCCAAACGTCCACGAGAGACTGCCCCCCTCTCGGATGCCTGTGTTTTGACTGAAGGTGCCACCACTGCTAGAGACTTGGCCTGGCGGGATGACATGCTGCTAGCTGGGTTGAGTGTGCGGGGTAGAGGGGTCAGGGGGCTGGCTGTAGAGGAGTCCGAGTCGTGCACCGTCACACAGCTGATAACGTTGGTGCGCTGGCTCAATCCAACACTGTGTGAACGGGAAAGTGTTATTTCCCGGTACGTCAAGAAAATGAGACCGTTTTATCACAGTAATTCAGCCTAAGTGCTAGTGGTTATCTCCACTCGGTCAGAAAAATGCCTGTCTTTTATCTGTCCTCTGACAAAACATATCTGTGATAGTGCCAGTCGGTTTTGTAAAAATTAAGCGCTGGAGTAGCACTGATGCCTTAAAGATGGAAGAAATGAGAGAGCCTGGATTGCTGTTAAAGAGGCTCTGAAAAATTCTCACCTGGCAGGATGGAACTTTCGCTCATCCTCAGTGTCAGTGTCACTGTGAATAGTGATGATGCTGACTGCCGGGCTGGGTGTGTCGGAGATGACTATTGGTTGGGACAACGTAGCACTGGAGCTGGGCGGGGTCACGCCACTGCTGCTGAGTAATGATGCAGTGGATATACCCCTAGACAGAAGCAAAAACAGAGATTGAGTTTTCACTCCAAAAGCAGATGAGATTTCAACTATGGAATTATACAAAATATATATATAAAAGGATAAGCAAATGACATGTGCCACTTTTAAACCTGTGTTTTCAGACAGATGGACATGGAAAAAAAACGAAATAAGAAAATGGGAATTGTAAGAATTATGTTATATTACAATATAACTCTGTAATCACTACTGTTGTAACAGGTTAGTTTTCATTCTATCTGTTCTTTTTGCATTTATTTCTATGTTACCAAGTGTTTCTAAGTTATATAGCCTTGAATTTATGAGACATAAACAGCAACAGCTGGCTGTTACTTGGTCATTTTATCAATACAGACATTTTTGAAAATTATAGATATTAAACAGATTTCTCTGTTGCATTGTGAGAAGAATTAAACCCTGATTGCGGTAAGACAAAAATTTCAAAGCCTTACTAACCTGTTTCGGTTCTCTCCACGTCTTGCTTTCACCTTCTTCCTCTCCTGCTGGGTTCTGGTTTGGGTTATACTCCTATTAGGGTCAAAAGTCATACAGGTTAGCCGTGGACACCAAAGGTAAAATGAAGACATGAAACAATTACTATTTTGATGTGTTGCAGATAAGCACAAAAAATTTTATGTTTATCTTTCATATTAATTCCTATTTTTTGTGTTGAATTTTGACTGCTGCATCTGTATCATGTAGTACCGCATCACTCGGTTCTACTCTGTAATTCAAAGCACTACAAATTCAAGCATTTGTAGTGCCTCCTTTACTTATCCTGAATGAGGTAAATTAATGGCAAACTGCTTGCATGTGAATGGGGTAATCATTTCTATGACAAACATAGAGAAATCATATTTGAAAGATATGAAATAGATAGTATGAGATATAAAAAGATGCATCCCCCACAAAAGGAATATTTAAAATTTAATGTATGTCCGAGTTGTACACGTGCAACATGAAAAATGACAGAAACTCCTGAATATAAAACTATGCCGCTTCACATCTGACACCCATCAGACAGTGTTTACCCGTCTGGACATGGATCAACTGTAGCGTGCACTGGTTAACCTACCGCCAGCTGTGTCCCTGCTGCACGGCAGCATCTGAGTGACTCGTTTCCAGGGGTGATGCAGTGACATTCGACTGGTGGGCAGAGCTGTGGATGGCCACACCTGGGACCTGCTGCCACGATGATGGTATGAGGATTTGTTGGGTACCAGTGGGCCAGGCCTGCTGAGAAAAATACCACAGACACACTTCAGTACATGCAGCATGGATGAGCAGCTATGCATGAATAAACAGAGATTCTCTGATTGCTGGAATGGATCAGACAAATTGAGCCATGCTGAGAAATAAATCCAGAGACTGAATACAAAGAGGCAAGCCAATGGCCGATCTCCTCTACAGGCAAAAGCACAAAGCTAGATAAGCGAGCAACCTTTCCCAAGCCATTCCTTTATTATAGCATTGCCCTGCAACAAATCCACAGGATGACATCATGCAAAGCACAAACAATGAAGTACTGTAAACGGTCAGATCAGGTGTAAAGACAAGTGTACACAGGACCATGGTGCCTGTTAAAGAAGAAATATTTAAGAAAGATTAGTTTAGTTTCCTGATGCCAAACAGTCTGCTGATAATATGTCTTGGGGAAAAGGCATGCCACATGTTGTGGGGCTGAAACAAAAGATGTGTCAGAGAGTCAGAGGAGGGGTTTTAGTAGACTTTGTAGCTGCAACCTCCTCTGCTGAAACCAAGGAAGGACAGGACAAGAGAAGCTTCAAGCAAAGCGCAGACCAACTCAGCAACACATGCGCTCCATGCCTTCAGCACACCTATGGGGAGAGACTGGGGAATGAAAGCATGTGAATGGTGTGGGGAGAGGGTGTCCTTTGGAGAAGAAAGAGAATGTAAATTTTGTCAATCATGATCTAATGTTATACAGCGGGCTAAAAAAAATTAACAAAAAACAAATACCTACAGGGACAAAGGGGATGCCAGACAAAAAAAAATGCGGTTTGATTTTCCTACAAAAAAAGCATCAACCAACCATGACAAGTCCACATGTGAAGTGGGAAAATGGTGAAATACAACGCATAAGACACAGACTAAGTCCCATACAATGTGTGGCACAGAGGGAGCGGGAAACTTGCAAACAAATGCAAAGAAAAGGGAGAGTCGGGCAGGAGAGATGGCATTGTTAGTGGCAGAGGGAGTGTGCATGTGAATCTCTTTCTTTAGGGATGTCATCGTTGCTTTACCAGCACTGTGGCTGTGTGTTCCAGGAGGGTGGGCCGACCCACCCCGGTGCCCAGCCCAAGGGGCAGAGAATACTGGGAGGCTATGCCTGCTGGGGGTGGGTGCAGGGTGGCCACCATCAGGGGTGTGCAGGAACCCTGGAGGAGGAGGGAGGATAGAGGAGGGCACGTTAGGTCATGATGAAAAGTAGTCCTTCAAGGCTGAGGGACAGAGCAGATAAAACCAGCTGCACAAGACATGCACACTGGCACCACAGGCCATCTGGACACCTGACCTCTGCAGTGTGCGGTAATTATTCCTCAATTTTACAAACAGCAATTAACTGTCTTTTTCTGCCAGATGAGCCTCCTGCACTACACATCTGGCCTTCATCCCACTTAGAAGACTGGGAATGAGAAGCTTGGCTCAGAGTGGTGATCCAATCAGTTCTGAAAGCAAATCCAAGGCAAGACACAAACAGAAGAAACAGTATGAATTACATCTTCTGTTATTTCAATACAGAAAGGGTGTAGATTTAAATAACCAGCATCTTCACTTTGTTAAATCAAACCTCAATTCTGAAGAACCTAATTTGCCTCTCTCCTCCAACAAACTTAGGGTAGCTCTGCTGGCAGCAAAACAAGAGGGACATGAAAGCAGAGCCCCAACAGGGAGACTTTTTGGATGCACTCAAGACATCCACGAATGAGCAAAAGGGAGCATCGCTGCTCTCAGCTTGGTGCTAATGATATAGGGATGTTGCCAAACTTTTTCCAGCAACCTTGAGTTGTGGTTATTGAACTTTAAATTACGAAAAATGTGCCCATGCGCACAGAATCAAGGAAGTCTGTATGGAACAAATATTTTGAATACTTCTTGCAGAAGTGCATAACATTGTTAAAAAAAAAAAAAAAAAAAAAAGATTAATATAGGTATAGTTGCTGTATAAATCACTGAAATATAACCTCTTAGCCTCCTGCAGGAAATGAATATATAAAATTAATCTACTCAATCCATGTTTAAGCAGTGCTTGACCCATTCCACATGGGCAGCTGTCGCTCTGGTGGTTACTGTTAGCAATCTAATCCAACCTAAAAAACTAAAAAATTACCAGGTGTGGTGCACATTTTGGAACTACAAGGATTCCTGTAAGTTAGCTCTAGTGGACACAAAAGCAGCAGCTATCTCGCCTGTTAGAGCTTGTTAATACTGCCACCAAAATCATCACAATTCCACTGTAATGCCACAGACAAGATCACCCAAAATGAAAACAGGGGAAAAAGTCAACAAATAAAAAACATTGTCTCTTCTTAGATTATATGTTCATGCACAGAAATAAACACTATATAGTGAATTTGTTACATAAACCATTTTGAAAGAATTGACCCCTCACCCCGACATCTGAAATGTGACCACAAATGTGCACACCTGACAAACTCTCACCTGTGTAAGCATACTTGGCTGGATCTGCAACGACTGAGCAGACTGGTTCTGAGGTACTATGGGTACAGAATTCTCCACCCTCACAGGGAAACTGGAACTCTTACTGGTTGGTTGTAGCCCTGGAAAATAATAATGAAAAGCCTCTCAGAGTATGTTTACTTGCACAACAGGTATCTCTTTATAAAGAGGTTTTTGTTACAGGTTCAAGGAAAAAATAGGGGATACTGATACATATAAACACCATAACCCGATTTCTCTCTGGTCACTTTATTAGCACAGTCATGTGTTCAACTGAAGTGGTGCACTAGTTAGTGATGAATGAAGAAAAACAAGGTTTTCCTTACGACAGTGTTTTTGCAGAGCACCCTAAGCCTAATGAATGTAAAGAGGCATTTAGGTGACATATGACGTTCAACAAAAAAAAAAAATCACCCACACAAAGAAAAAAAGGGTGACTCAGGTGACTCAACTCAAACAGAAAGGTCAGACAGCAGCAGGAATGAGTTGCCAATCAGCAATCACTGCTTGGATGTGGATGAACAGTTGTATGGTTGGATAATTCTTTATACAAACTGCTGTACGCAAGTCACAAGTTATCTACAAGGTAAGCCTCAACCAAAGAATAAAGTGTGTATGAGCTTTAACTCATGTAGCCTCTTTCACAACTACGTAATTTTCTAACATCAGGCAGTGAAGCTAGTCAGCAGAGAAACCTCAACTGAACTATTATTAGCATCAAACCTGTTTTGATAGCTAAACAAAGTTAGACTGAGTTCACATGTATCGTCTTTGCTGATAACTGCCGGGTCTAAGTATTTTGGAGTTTCTTTATATTGAAAAAAAACGAGCTGTTCCACACCGCAGTTGAGAGCATAGTTTGTTGGCCCAACTTACACTAACCTTGAGGTAACATTTGCGAGTTTTGCTGCTGACAGAAATTACTACAAACCATAAACTGTTGGGACCCGCTTAGATTTACTCCTCAATTGAATATTGCTGTTACAACATATGTATTCTTCTTATGTGTACAAGTTAAGGTAATACACATATATTTTCCTTAAATATTAAACCTTTGCTTGGTGAAACAGATAGACTGTTGACTATAAGTAAAAACGATGTTATCAGCTTTCTTCCTCAAATATGGTCAAAAACTTTATTTCAAATTCCCTTTGAATAATTTCAACCATCCCCTTGAACCCAGACAACACTTAATCTCTCTGAAAACATAGGGAAAACACTGGAAAAATGAATCAAATAATCACCCTGTTATCAAAACTGCTGGAGGAGACAGCCTGACACAAAAGAAATTGGAGGATTCTTTTAGTTTCTATAACCTTGTGCTGTTTTGGCTATTTTTAGTCAACTCAGAACACAGCTGTATCCTTTACCTTGAATAGTTGAGGGTGGACAGACGATGAGGGTCTGCTGGAAGGGTTCTGTCTGGCTACACAGACCAGCAGGGCGCGCTGGAATTGGGACACTCTGTTGAGCCAGTCCGGGAATGTTGATGGTCGCCTGCTGGTACAGAGCTGGCTGGTAGTTCAGCAAAGGCACCGCACCCCCTGCAGAAGGCACCTGTTAAGATAACAAAGCTAATTAATATCAGCAGGACTACAGGTTCACAAACAAGTGTAATGCTTCATGGTAAAAATATGGGTCATGCCTGGTTATGCTGGTTGAGTTGGCTACTAAAGGTAACGGTGAGGTTTCCCGCTGCAGCGCTGGGGACTGCGTTGGTGGAGTACAGGGATTTCCCACTGTCATAAGAGCTCCGGCGCTTGCAGATCTCCATGTTCTGGAAGCACGACTTCACACTGGAGAGGAATGAGTAAGAGAGTTTCAGCAATTATATTTAAATATACACATACCCGAAACTGACAAACGTATGCTCTTTTTTCAAGAGACTTACTGGGAGCTGTGGGGATATTCTATAAGGTGGCTCATTGTGACAAAGGGGTGCCCCAGAGTTTTTGTCGGTGTGATTCTTTTGTCCGCATCCAGACGAAGCATTCGCTTTAGGAGATCTATAAATTCTCGTCTATCAGCTTTTTCAGCCAGCATGTCTGTCCCCTCTAAGTGAGAGGATAGGTTGACCTGAAACAAAAAAATATAAAAATGGTCACTTTAACTGCACATGGTATAGTTCATGTGATTTGCTGGTTCTCCTGGTACTTATTGCCATTTACCTGCATCATGTCGTCCAAACAGTTAAAGATGTACTTCCTGGCCTCCTTGGATTTGATGCCCATCTCTATTTCATGCTCTGCTGGGGTCTAGTAAAAGAACACAATATTTGTTTGTCTTTACTGATCAAAATAAAACGTAGACGGGCAGCAAGTGTTCTTTACATTTTAACATATTTAACTATGAGGTCTCATCATCCCCATTTACAGCCGATTTATTAAGCAGATACTCAGTAGAGTTTTGTATGAGGTTATATTAACCTTAAGCCTCCAGAGTGGGTAGCTGGAGTCTGGGCCTCGATTGAAGAAGCGGCTGGTCTTCGTGCCGGCGCTCAGTAGGTATTCAGCTGGTAGGCCTTGAGTCTGAGAAATGTAACGGATCTGAACACAGGAAGACAACATTCAGGTTTAAGAATCAGGGTAAGGCAAAACAACATGGTCACCCTTCTTAGATATGGTTGCTGTTCCCCCGGAATCTGGTGTTTTTGTGTCTCATAGCATACTTAGCCATTATTCAATCTCAGTGGTTAGTCTTTTCCTGTTGTATTTATGTATATATATATATATATATGACATTGGAAAAACTGACCTGGTCGTACTCAGAGGCTCCAGGGTAGAGAGGCCAACCTAGAAACAGCTCAGCAATCACACAGCCTAAAGACCACATGTCAATAGCCTCACAGAATGGCAGGCCCAAAATGATTTCTGGAGCCCTAGATGACAAAGACAACAACGAGATTAAAGGACTAGTTAGAAGGAAACAGTGCAGAACAACAAAGTTGTGCCATAGTAATATGGCTGTGTGTTACCATTCTTCCTCATTAGACTACAAGGCAAGACGCATTTAACAGAACAGAACACAGATACATTTCTTGACACCAACCTGTAGTAGCGAGACTGTAAGTAGGTTGAGCACACTGCTTTGGACACATGACTGGCTGAGCCGAAGTCAATGACCTTCACTCTATAGGGCTGTCTAAGAGGGTCGACCAACATGATGTTTTCAGGCTTCAGGTCAGCGTGAATCAAGCCTAGGCTCTTCAGTTTCATCAGTGCTGTGGCCACCTAAAGATATGAACACACATATTATTCGGGCTGAAAAAAACTAAATGAAAAAAGGATTTTTTAAAGTCAAAGTTCATGATTTGTTCACCTGCTGCAGGATGGGTCTGATGTGCCGTAAGGGGAGTGGGCTGAACTTGCTGTGCTTGAGAAAGTCGTACAGATTCTGCTCGAGCATCTCAAAAACCAGGCAGGTATGACCTTTGTGTTGGAAGCATTCGTACGAACGCACAAAATTATACTCATCTGCATTCTCTGCACTCAGTCGGTTCAGGATGCCCACCTATTAAAAAGAAATAACTCCATATTACTTGCCAAAAAAAAGCTCGTTCATAGTTTCATATCAAGAAAATGCGAGTGCAGTGAAGTGTAGCAAAGTAGTTCTACTCTGTCTGTGGGACAATTACAGGTTTTATCGAGACAGTTTGCTTCAAAATGAATAATGCTGCTGCGTGCCAATAGTACTGTAGTCACTGGCAAGTGAAGGCACTTGAAACCAGTGTAATGTCCCTAACCAATTATGATAATCAGAGAGTGAGGCTTATACAAGCAAGACTGAACTCATGTAAGCAGCATACAGTAAACTAGCTTTATAGCGTATCCTAGTTTTGTAATGTGGTGTTGATGAATTGGTGTTAATTGCTTTACATATTTAATATTTTCTTTGTATAATATCAAAAATGAGAGTTAATCTAAACTTGCTCATTTTCAATGCAGTTACTTATGAAAGCATTTTAACGTCAACACATCGGACAAAACGTTCAGATTGAATGTTTGCAAATTACAATATAAACAAAATGTCTGTTTACCTCAATTTGGCCCTGCCGAGCATATGAAGGATGGTTTTTCAGAATCTTGATTGCTACGATCTCATTGGTGCCCCTCTTCCAGCACTTAGCCACTTGTCCAAACGTGCCTCTTCCCAAGAACTCCAGCACTTCATAGCTGCAGGACACGGAGCAGAGGATCTCATGCTGCACAAGCTGATAATCCCCTTCACCATTGGAGCTGCTGCTCTTGGTGGTTGGAGCGGAGTGAGGTATGGACTGGCCTGTGCCGCCTCCTCCACCACCTCCTGTACGGGTGGAGTAAGTTGCTGCAGGAGCTGAGAGCTCTTCTAATATTTGGACACTGCCACATCCACTCCCACTTCCTTCACTGGCCTCCTCGATCTTTCGCTTCTGCCCATGCCTGTGTCCCCTTGTTTCAGAGGACGTTTCATGTGCATAAGAGGAAGATGTCGCCGGCTCAGTGACACGTCGACTGGATCCACGAGGAAGACTGCCAGTGCTGTCAGCAGCCCGCACCACCACTTGACCCCTAGAACCAGGCGCTGTAGGTGGGAAGACCAGGGATGGTGCAAAGGGCGGCACAGCCATGGCTGGGGTAAACGTGTATGCTGACTGGCCTGCTATGGAGCCGTAAGCTTCAGTGGTGGACACATCCCAAACGTTGCTCTCCACCTTTAGCTTCTTGACACGGCAAAAGGCACTGGAGGAGATGGAGGGAGGGGAGAAGACCTGCAGCTGAGAAGTCATAGCTGTAGAGACGAGAAGGGATAAAAGAATTAGACATACGGAAGAGAACCTACACTAACTACACACTATGGTTGACCAACACGTTTTATTCATGGCCAATACCAATTATTAGTAATCAAGGAAACCAGTAATTGATACCAGAAACCAATATACATTTCCAGTTAAAGTTAAAATCTTTGTATTAAAATGTAGACAGGACAACCTCTAACAACAAACTGTTGAATTGCTCTAGTTTATTTAAGTTTCAAATATGTATGTTTAATTACATGTTGATAGGTTAATACTAGTGACGTCCAACCAATCAGAGAGTACTATGGATGGGACAATGCTTGAGACCACAAGGTGGTGACTACAAACAGAGAGGCAACTACATCGCATTTTTAAATTGGATGTTTTATTGGAAATTTGTTTTTTAAAAAATGTTAAAGAAAATCTAAATCTCCCAGGCCAATAATCGATTGACCTTTACTAAAAACATCCTCCAATTATGAGCAAATCTGAGAGTGAATGTAGATATATTGTTTTGTTGTAATTTTGTTTTTAGATTTTGTTGGTATTTTTTTAAGATAAATGTAGGTAAAAGTAATGCAGGCTAATACAATCAATAAGAACTTAAGAACTAATGCTAATACTAACAGAACTAATACTACTTAATACAGAAAAACTTCTAAGTAGCACTAAATACATTTCAGCAGCACTAAAAAAACAAAAAAAAAAAAAAACAACAAAACTACAGCTTCCAAATCAACTCAACAATTAAATCAATTGTTTCCTCACATTAAAATATTCATGCTTTTCCTTGTCACAAATGCTGTACAGTAACACACTCACACACATATATGGTTGTGAACAAAAGTTTGCATTGATTTGTAAAAACCATGCATATCATGACAGTCTTGAGTTTGCAATGACTCCTACAGCTCCTAATTTTCTATGATCAAATTATTGAAACATTTGTCTTTGCAAGAAAAAACCCCCCAGTAATTTTAGTTCCTTCATAGATTTATTAAAGGGCTCCCGGAAATATAACAAAATCCGCTGGGTAAAAATATTTACGTACAGCAATATGATTTATCAGTTTTGGTGATGCAGACAGTTGTGCTAACCAAATGTTCTTAGTTGCATGGCCACCGAACTTCTTGTGGGCGATCATGATCGCTGCTGCAGACTTCTCTGAGCCAATTTCAACAGGCCTATGACATGCACTCACTCAGCTACAAAAGCTGCAAAGAGTAAGTCTGAGGAGCTCAGCACAGACCTGACAAAGCAAATCATTGACTTGAACAAGTCTCTTGGAGTCATGTCACAGCAGCTACAGATTCCAAAATCATCTGCGCAAACAATGAAATGTAAGTATAAAGTGCATGGTACAGCTGTGTCACTGCCATGCCCAGGAAGAAAACACAAACTATCACCTGCTGCTGGGAAACAAACAGGTCAGGATAGTCAAGAGACAACCAAGAATCACCAAAAACCAGGTCTGCAATGAGTCAGAAGCTGCTGGAACACAGGTATCAGTGTCCAAGGTCGTATTTGACATCGACAGAGAGGCTGCCGTGCTCAAAGGAGACCCTTCCCCTAACCATTAAGGCTTGTCTTAAGTACTGAAAAGGTCTTCTAGAGCGCAGTACTGTAGTCGGATGAAACAAAAATTGAGCTATTTGGCCACAATTATCAGAAATATGTTTTGTGGTGAGAAGGTGAGGCCTTTAACCTCAAGAACAGCATAAGTACTTTCAGAAATGGTGGTGGTAGTATTACACTCTGGGCTGTTTTGCTACTAGTGAAACTGGTGCTTTCCACAAATTAAACAGAAGAATGAAAACCTGAAAGGCAATAACCCAAAGACATGTCAAAAGTGGTAAAGAAATGGCTAAATCAGGCTATAGATTGATAGATAGATAGTTAGATAGATATTGTAAAATCCCAAAGCCTTCAAAATCAACTTTCACAATCCAAATCCAGCATGAACATTTACTATTTTACAACATACTGTGTGTCACTTTGGTGCCATATGTACTCTTTACCAAACTTTATATTTATTGGGATTACGAATTAATATCCGTTTTTGTTCTGCATGTTTCACCAAAGGACTGCACCCAGATGGCAAATTAGTTTGCAAAAGTGGAAGACAGCTGGAGAGTCTCGTTTACAAAATTATGTGACAGAGTTAAGAAAATTTGCTGAAAAACGACATAATGCAAAAATGTTTTAGAGGATGGGTAACAGGACATAAAATGTTTCCTCGAGTGGGGGGTGGGGGCATGAATAATTCCTTTAAAAAATGCATACGCAAAAAATATGCAATGGAAGCACATTTATATCCATGTGGGAGATAGCTCAGAACTGTTTGTTTTCTTACCCCTCTGTAATTCTCAGAAAGCCACTTTGTGTTCTGGTCTTGCATGGGTGGGGTAGGGTGGCAATGTAAGGAAGTTCTGTGTTTGGAAATAGGCTGTCTTTTCCATTTAAAGCACCGATCTAACATTTTAAAAGGAAACCAGGCGAGCACCAAAGCTTAAACCAGTCGACACGTACGCCATAAGTGAACCCTCTGACTAAACCACTGATAGGAGAAATCACGGAGTCTCTGTGAGGAAATTCAGTCTGAGATCCTAAACGTAAGGGGGGCTTTATCCAGTGGGGCTGATTCTGAGGAAATCTTGAGCTTCAGTTTCCAGTGACGAGAAAAGTTTTGACACAGCGAGGACTGGTTCCAACAGGATGAAATGTTGGGCAAGTGCTATGTTCAAGGTACACTTATGAAATATGACCCCATCACTGGCAAAAAAACTAAACAAATCATAAGTTTTTTCGACACTTTCTAGCTAATGGAATCCGTAAACCTACACGCTGTCAAGATCAACAGGCTAAAAATTACTCAACTCGCTAAAGCTAACATGCTAACAGGTTCTCTTTCTGAAAAATATGGCGTTGCACGATTAGCAACTTGAACAAAATTAAGTTAATGTAGGCGCAGGGAGCACAATCGGCACTACAAAATAAGAGACAGTTTTGACATACCGCATATGATGTTATAACAGCTTCGAAACACGGCTTCGTCCGAGGTTTAAATCCCACTGCAGGCTTCTGGACCAGCGTTACCCGATAAGCCTCGGCTGGCTAACGTTAGCTGCTAGCTAGGCCTGCATTGTTTCTTCAGTCGATGGCGAGCTGAGCAGCAGCAGAACCCATCACAGCGCCCACTTTTCCGAGGAAAAACAAACAGGTCTCATTGTACTATTCCACTGAAACACAGAGTCGTAAAATATGTACATTTGTTGATTAAAACATGATTAAAAAATCTACGCTAAAACCGTTCGTCTTCAAGCAGCAAATTCCACTTTTCACCGGAACAAACCACGTCCTTATATCAGCTGCGAGTCCGACGACAATTCCGGTTAGTACCGTAATTACCGGGAATTGTGCAAGACAGGCACACAGAGACGAGGGATTTTTTAAACAACGTTGACAAATGATAAACTCTGGGGATATTAAAATGTAATTTACAACTGTTGGGATTTATCAGTTGTCGAAAACTTTCGTCAAGAAATCTGGGATCATTTTAGACTTTGAGGAACAAGGTAAACAGCATTTTTACGGTAAAAAGAAATTGGTGTGACGTAAGTAGAATATACCAGTAATTTTCCGGTAGGATTTTTTTCTATGTGGGAAAACCATTTGTAACATTGTTCCATATAGATAGTAACATTTACTCATACCTCTGCTCTTGACTTCCTAGATTCTGTGTGTCACAGTTTTCTACATTTTATCTCTAGTTGCTCGTCCTTTAGGGGAAGCCTGAATTAGACACCCCCATGTTTTAAGAAGCCCCCTCCCAAATAACTCCCCTCCTAACCTCTGCATATGGTCAATTTTCATTTCAGGCCATTTCTTTAGTGGGAGTGGACTTGCTAATCTTTAAATACGGTTAAATAAAATAAATGAACTTAGATTTGCCTCAAATTTAGCCATTTTTGAAAGGTAAGTTGAATGCATTTTTTCCATACTGCCTTTAAGTTATCAGTTATACTATTATTTTCTGGTCTAAGTTGCATGCACGTTTATTAAACTTGTCTGCTCTTTTGTTCACTTAATTTATGTAGTTTTCTTTTTGTATTTTACTTTATACTTGCTTTCCCACATGCTTTCATTTTGTTCTTTTTCACCTGTTTTAGTCAGTTTTAGTCTGTTAAATCTGTGCAGATTCATATGCAATCCAGTATTTTCACTTTTGCATATTTTTTCACTGTATCATGCTCCAAGGTGTATGTTACATTAATAAACTTGTTTGTTTAAATATCACTGAAATAATCTAATAAAGATTTGATGTATGTTGATGTAAGATTTTGGTAGTCCACAATATGCATATACAAGCTTTTCATATGGAAGGTTATCTATTAGTTTGAACAAAAAATTTAAAAAATGTATTTTAGTAATGACTTTTGTCCTAAGCCCATTGGCTAAATTAATTGGCAGTATTCAAAATATTCAAATAAAACTGATCTTAATTTCCTGATGTAGATAAACTACTAAAGTTGCTAACATTATTTTAATGGATTTGACATGTTGCATCAACTCAATATAGCATGTTATTTAAACATAATTTTCTTGGTTAGTTCATGTCAATGAAATTGGCTTGATAACAAAAATTTTCTTCACTTTGAGGTCAGAATTTCAAGTCTCCTACCTACTTTAAGATTGGAACAATGCAATTTTTAAAAAAAAACAATGTAAAAACTAAAAATTAAGTACATAGCACCTAAAAGAATATTTCTAAGAACCCAGAGGACAAATAAATATCAGACAGAAAATAAGTTAAAGTGCAAATTTTCTTTTTATTCTGATTTCATTTTACAGCAGAAATTATGTAAAGCATTCAGAAGACATTTTCCACATATAAGGGCAATATTCAAAACACTTTGCATGGCCTCAGCAACAAAATATTCTTTTTAAAAACATCAACAATTTAGTGATGCTTGTGCATGCATGTTTGTAAAACAAAAAAGTAAAAACTAGGCTACAAAAAAAGAGGAATGAGAGACTGAGATAGGCATGGAGAACACAACAGCAGGCAGGGTGGGAATACAGCAGGAGATGAGAGAGAGAGAGAGAGAGAGAGAGAGAGAGAGAGAGAGAGAGAGAGAGAGAGAGAGAGAGAGAGAGAGAGAAGACAGGGTGAAAGAAGAGGAAGGCAAGGAGAGATCTAGCCATAGAGTATCTATAAGGGTCTACCATTCTAGCATGCAATGTGGTGTTTGGCCACGCCCTCTCAAAACAAGGCCTGAAAGGTTATACCATTCATTACTAGGCGGACTTATGAGAACAGAGGCCGTCTCTGCACATGTCTACCAGCTGTCTACTATGGCAACATTTCTTTATTTTATATTTACTTTTTTCTACACTACATATTCTTTTTACAGTCACCATCCTCTCCAAAAACATGAACATATCGATGGATTTTCTGCATTCTGTCTGTGTGTTTGGTTTCGTGTTTGTGTCCTGTGTGAGTGGACAAGCGCAAGCGTTCGGATGTTGCTGTGTGTCTATGTGCCTTTCTGTGTGTGTGTGTGTGTGTGTGTGTGTGTGTGTACACGATATATATATAAAGGAGTTCAAAGCAGTGTTCTTTAGTTGTGCTGATGCGAGAGGAGGGGCAGTTTAAGAAGAGGTTCAAGTGATACTGTAGCATGAATGCTCCTGACAGCACCGTCATAACCGTGGCTGTCTCTCAGTATGATGAAAATTAAGAAAACGTGTGGCACACACAATAGATTTGTTTCAATTCTAAGTTTTTAAATCTAGCATCTCTTTAAATCTTTTTAGGTGACACTGGGCTGTTAATTAGTTTTGCATTATCTAAGAATTGCTCATATTAAGATTCTTGTGCATTTAAGACAAGAGAAATAGATTTTCTCTCTCATTACTGATTTGAATTTAATTTATATTTACGCAAAAATATAAAATAAGGTATCTTTAGATGTTTTTTCTGGTAGAAAAATTGATGCAAGATACAGTTTGGATAAAGCAAATGGATCACATTTGCTGCTTTACAAAATAAGACTGGAATATTAAAAAGATCAAGAACAGTGTAAAATACTGAGTAGTACATAATCAATTGGAGTATTCCACAGAGACACAAATATATATATATACATAATACACATACTCAAATGTACACAGTCACCAGTAGTACATCTCTGTGCAAGCCGTCATTACACTCCACATACAATCTCCCTGTTCTTCAACCCTGAGTAAAATCTAAGGGAGAGATTTCATTGTTCCCAAAGACATAAGCACAGAGAGAAAGAGTGTGGCCGCTTTTTTTGTGTGTTTCTGAATATGTACATTTGTGTTTGTGTATGTATGCATTTATGTGTGTGTGTGCACATCCGCGTTAGACAGTAAGTGACAGAGAAAGACGAAGAAATGAAGTGTGCATGAAGGTTTTTTTTGTCCTCTAAAAAACTGCCCAGTTATGCTTTCGTTTAATGCTGCAAATACTTTTTTTTCCCTAGGGGAAAGACAGACAAAGAGAGTGCATGAAAGAAAACACATCTTCCTCCCAACAGCAACAGCGGGGAGATGAATAGACTCATGACAGTGCCTTTCATACACAGAAGCTGAATTCAATGGTTTTCTTCCACTAAAACTGCGAAATGCACACAAAAGTGGGGCATACAGTGATACTGTTAATTACTGGTTTGTCTCATAAAGCAACACACAGCATCAGTCATGGCCATGAGCATTCATTCATACCACTGACAAATTAGAGCTTCTAACTTAGACTCAGATCAAGTTTAACACTGTCAAGTTCATTTTTAACACACGATTTAGGAAAATAAACAGGTAACTGGAAACCTTTTGGAGGACATACAATAGATATTTCCTGATATTAGTTTGCACTTTTCTGTTATTGAGCAGGCACTTTCTAAACAGAGCTTTCCAGAAGTCTAAAGTACATGTCGTATAAGTATGGCAGTGACAATGAGGAGAAAAGAAAAATCAATCAAATGATATGTAAAAAGTGGGGAGGAGACATTCTATTTGAAGATGGAAAGCTTTGACTGGAGGCCAGGCTGGATCTGCTGTAGGTGTGAATAATGGTCTTAATAAAAGCTAGTATGTTGCTGAAGCACAACCACATTGTAAAGAATGTAGCGCCCTCTTCCCTTTTTGGATCATCAGTCATTGCATTCACATTTAAATGATCATAGTAATCATCACCATTAGTATCATTTTCATACTTGCATCATCACCATCACCATCATCATCATCACCATCATCTATATCTGCCTTAGACAAACATCAGAACTTGTAGGTCTACGGCTGAGCTAGTACTAGATCTCTTCTACTGTTTATTGTCTGTGTGTGTTGCCTCTGTGGATCTTACTGATATCTTTTGGGTGTTGCTTTCCCCAACGTAACATATTGTGAGGCAAAATAGCATTCATAATAATTGGCACTACTGGCAAAAAGGGTTTAATTTTTGCTAGCCAAGAAACAAAAGCACAAAGTGTAAATGTTTTGTCTGAAAGATCATTGTTTCAGCTAACTTTGTTTTCCCACTTATAATTCTAACATTAGATTTTTCAGTTGCATGCTTTAACAAAATGTTCTTTTCAGTAACACTTATACTGGATACTCTTAAAGTGAAGCAGTTAAAATCCTCTCACAGTCCATAGCCACTAACATGTTCTTTTTGCTGTTTCTTTGTCTTAAATCTCATGCACATTACTCCGTTTGTAATATCTACATTATTTACAAGCAATACAGCCATCCTGTGTACCCAGGTCTCTGTCTTAAGTTCTCATTATGGGAGTAAAATAATTTATAATCTTAAATACAGTCCTCTTATGAAAAAGTTTCAGGGTCCTCGTATCCCCTTACCTCGTCAGTTTATATACAGGAATATGCAATAGTCCAAAATATGGATTTGATCGCCCGTACGGGCTAATATGGGGACCAATGCCCTGTATAGGGGCAGGTATAGGACCCATGTCCTGTACAGAGCAAGCATAGAGACCTCTCAGAGTCAAGAAGAAGTCAAGGCAATGGTATGTGACTCTCTCCTCAAAACCACAGTTAGGATTTAGAGGTTCACGCAAAGAACAAACTAACAGAGACATTTAACCATTGGAACATGTCATATTTTATCACACGGGGGAGGGAGGGGGAAACCAGTCTCAAGCTGAACCACTCCTGAGCCAATTAAATAAATAATCAGACCCTTAAATAAATAAAGTAAAAAAAAAGCACCCAAAATAAGTCATTTGTCCTTACACAGTTCACATTACACAGGGCAAGGATAAGTTGATGAGGACGTAAGTGAGACACAATTACACATAGAAATACAAAAGAAACAACACTAAAGCAGTTTGGCAAGCATGCAGGAGCTCATAGCTCAAACACATGCATTGAATTGAACAAACACGGACACACCACGGCAGGCGAGCAAAGTGCTGCCTCTGAGAACGACTCCATACAAAGTCCATGTAACAAATTAAGACATCGTTATTCAGACCCCATCCCTTTATCTAACAATGCCCCTCTTACATTCAAGTGCAGTTCCTCCCCTTTTGATTGGGTGACTGATTATTAGGTTTATAAGCCTGTGAGTCAGAGTGGTTGGTGATGTTGTGATATACTGAATCTGCAGAATGAATTGCCACTGTAGCTCTTCAGGATGACAGAGAGGAGGAATAAGCGAAAAAACCTTGCATGCAAATGCAACATAGAAGTGAGTTTTTTGGTTTATGTTTTCTTATTCTTTCATGGATCTCTGTTTGGATACAAAACACAACAGGTTTTGTGTATTTTCTGCATGTCAAAGTAGCCTTTCACTTGAGCCAGCTGTTCATCACAGGAGCCTTTTAGCACATCCAGCTGTTGCCATGAATAGGAGGACGTCGTCGTCAGGCGCTTCCTCGCTTTCTTGTTTGACTCGTCAACTTGTTCTTGCAAAGAAACATACCCATGAAGAGTGCAAAGAATGCCATGAGGTTAATGTGATGGCCTCCCAGTGAAACTGTGGAGGAGGATCAGTGCTGTGGGCAGAGCCAGGTCCCTGGGCTCTGCCCAGCAGTCTGTCTGTCTGAGCTGCCATGATGGACACCTATCCTGTCCTCAGTCTGTCTGGAAGGAGTTTTTTTTTCCCCTCATGAGGGAAAAGGGGAGAAAGTGTGAGGGAAAAGGGGAGGAGGAGGAAAGAAGATGACAGGGTAAGGGTTGGGAAATGGAAAAGGAAGGGGAGGGATGGAATAGAGGAGAAAGAAAAAGGAGAAGATGGAAGGGGAGGGTGTATAGATTGCTCACAGGCTGAGGGGGCTGTGTGCGGGGCCTGGTGGTGGGCTCTCAGGACCCCTGGCCTTTCTCTGCTCTCTGGCCCTGAAGGAAAACCACACACATATTAGAGACACACTCAGAGATGTATGTGAGTGTGTGTGTAACTGAATGTCATTGTGCTTTATTCCATATTTATATCCAAAGGCCATACTTAGAGCAACAGGAAAACTTTTTCAACAACCCCCCTGCAGCTCCCATCCAGCGCGCACACACACACACACACACACACACACACACACACACACACACACACACACACACACACACACACACACACACACACACACACACACACACACACACACACACACACACACACACAGAGTCATCAACCTCTTATCGTCCCCACCCATCAAGGCACAAAAAATGGCAGGCCAAGCAAGACACTTAAAGTCCCCTAGTGATGACAGTCAGAACATGCCCCCAGGAAGACCATATGCAAGAATCGCTCCTCTATCTATGTCAGTCATGCATAAGTACTGACGTCATTCGGCAATCCTCGGAGAGAGACAGAGAGAGAGACAAGGAGATAGGGAGGGAAGGAGAGAGAGAGAGAGAGCGAGAGGGAAGGATGATAATCCAGGATCTCCTCTCCCCCTCCCTCCGCTGACATGCAAACAGGCATCAGCCACCGGGAGAGAGGGAGAGAGAGAAGAGAGCGAGAGACGACTCACCCGTTTCAGAGGCCTATGGTCCATCAAGGGGCTTCACAGGAACAGTAAAACAACACCAACTATTAGCACCAGAGTAGTGCGAATGCGTGGCAGTGGGCTGTGTTATGTGTATAAGTCCTTGGATGTGTGTGCTGTTGTGTTTGAGGGTGTGTTAGAGTTTTATGCCTCACCTGTGGCGGCATCGGAGCAGGAACCTTAGGATCTTGCGAGCAGCCTGGTTCTGTTTTTTAGTTAGGAGGCTGCTGTAAGCAAAGATATGGGTCTTAGAAATCTTTACGCCCTAATTAATCCCTGTGAGTCTGTGTGTTTGTGTGTGTGTTTGTGAAGTACCTGAGGGAGTGTCTGTAGGAGCGGTAGTATTGCTGGATGAGGACCGCTGCTCTACGACTCTGTTGGAACTTCCTCTGTTCATGGAAACTCCGGAAACGACTCTGGATCAGGATGGCTGCCAGGGTCATCCTCTTATAAAGTGCATACTGGGAGAGAAGACAGCAGCATTGTGAAGCCTTTTGGTGGCACAACAGACCTACTGTTGTAATATTGATTTCTGAATACACAGGTATCATCGTTTCAATTTAAAATCAATGCTAGCTCAAATTAAAAAAAAAAATCAAAACCAAATCAGATAAGCTTGACACTGAAAAATGTAATAACTTTAGATTAGTAAACTGACGGCAAACATGCATATTAAAGTTATGCTTCAGGTTTTCTCAAGTAAGTTTACAGTATGTAACGGTGAATATACTATCTCAGCCTAAACTAGATATTTCCATCGTTTTGAGTAGAAAAAAAAGTCAGACTCTGACAAAATAGCTTGTGAATCTTTTGAAAGCACATTGTGAAGAGACCAGACACTCAGTTTTGCTGTTATAAAAGTTCGTCTGCAATATCACATCAAGACCCACAGGCTCACTACAGCTCACACAGAATCATTTTGTCATTTAATGGTTGTAATCGATCATGCTAAGCTGTCTGTAGTAAAAAGAAACCAATATGTGATAAAATTTGCTCTGTTGAGAATGAAACTTTCTGAAATAAATAGAACACGTGACATTAAGTCATATGGTTGCATTACAGATTAATACACTGCAGCTGAGAAAAATAAAAAATGAATACTATTACAAGAAAGACAAGTAGTACAGAATATGAACAAGCTACATTTAGGTTTTCAGTGGACTGAAACCAGTTGGTCACTTAACAAATAGATTTGAACACACATTAAAAAAGAATCAAAATTCTACAGTTTTATGCCACTTCAGTCTAAATTTATGAAAGGAGCACACCAACTAATGATGTGATTTCTGGATATCTAATTAAGTACTAAACTCTAAGGCCTCTCGACATAGTGGTTAAGTGGATTGATGCTATCTGTATGTTACTAACACTTACCTGCTTGTATCTTTTATAGCAGCGCTGAATCACTGCTGCAATCTCTTTGCGATGTTCCTGAATGGCACCCTGGAGTAACAGAAAGTAAGAGTTAGTCCTAATATTGTATATGTAAAATGATTTGTTGTTATAATGAGCTTTTTCAAATAATTCTGGATTATGCAAGACAATAATACAGGAACAGAGAATGACTCACGTTGTACGTAGCTCAGCAGAGCTACATAATGCATACCATTGCTAGAAATGCATTTCACACTTGCCTTGTGTTTTCTGAGGGAGTGCAGAGCATGCCTGATAGTCTCATACAGTTCTCCCTGCTCGGCCTCAGTCATGGCTAGACAGGAGGAGGAGTCCGTTTTCAACCTCTCCTCTTTCATAGCTGCGCAGAGGAAGGAGTTCCACTCAAGGGGCAAGGATAGAGCTTGTTTAGCCTGAGGACTCTGCTCATCCTCCGGCCCTGAGAGAGAGTTTGGTTTGGGGCTAGGAGTCGGAGGCTTGGACTTTAGAAACCTGGAGAAATAGCAGCAAACCAAGCAAAATTATTAGAGTAAGAAAAAAATAATGTGCTAAGTAAAGTAATGTGGAGACTTTTAGAATTATTCGACCCACCTTTCTACCTCACCAAGGTAACTAGAGAGCAACCTGACATCACTGCTGATTCCCACCTTCCCGGAGTCGACTTCAGTCTCCATCGCCTCCTGCTTCAGCCTACCGGTTGAAGCCTCCATGATGTGATCAGCTAGCATTGTAATGTCCATCTGAAACACATGCAAAGGAGGTGCTACTTAAATATATACATATATATATATATATATATATATACCCACTACCCTTTAGATTGTCTTTAATTTAGTCTTTTTTCAGACCTTTGCTGACAACACTCTGTGTTACGTACTTAGAAAACTTAATGGAACGACTACCTTAATGTTACACTTATACTGTACATGGGAAAGTTAAAAACAAATGTTTCCCTTAGCCCCAATTGTTACATTACAAGTGTTTGTATTAACTGCCCCTAACAATGTGCTCCCCATACCTGCAGGTCCTCTGTGTTATCCTGGTAGGTCAGCACCTCTGTCTCTTCTCCCCTGTCAGACAGCACTCTTTGGCGCAGGTGGATGGCCAGTCGTTCTTTTCCCAGAATCCTCCTGGCTAAGCTACGCTGCCCCAGAGTCTGTCTCAGACTCCATCTGGTGCCCCCACCAGACCCCCCTATCCTGGCCTGCAGGTGGGAGAATGGGGCATTAGGGAGCTGAGGCCGGCTGGGGCTGGAGCTGGCAAGAGGTGCCTTCTGACAGTTGAGGTTGGAGGGTTGAGTTTGTAGGGTCTTGGGGAGGAGAGAATGCTGAGGATTAGGACTTGGAGAGGAGTGGAGAAGGGATTGGAGAGGGTTGGTGCCAGAGTGTGAGTTAGTTAGCTGTTGCTGGGTGTCGGGGCTGGGCTTGAGTCTTTTGGCTGGGGGTGGACCTCCTTGATCTCCCTGGGTTCCCTGTGGGGCTCTGTGTCCTGTTTGGCTCCAGCCCTGGTTCTGGTTTTCTGGCTGGCTCTCTGCCCTGGGTCTCCTCAGCTCTGAAGAAACAAAGATGATGCAAAATAACAACAAGTCTAACAATGGCAACACTGATTCAAACTGCACTGGATTTGCTGGTCACAAATTCCCCCCTTACCTATAAATACAGAGTACTGGTGATAATTTTTTGTTTCAGACTGACAACAGAGAGATCTGTGAATTATCCTGTACAAGTGGTTACTGTCAGAATAAAAGTTTAGCATATACACTTATTTGCTTTCTTTACCAGAGTCTGACAATAAGCTTGATGACACTCATGGTCCTGGCCAGCAAAGCCAGCAGCCTGTGAGCTTTGCTCAGCTAAAAACTGTCTGAAGGCAACAAAATATGCCGGCCAGCACCTTTAAAGCTCCCTCTATAACACATTATATATTGTTTATTCAATCTGTACAGAAACCTGTGTAGAAACAAGTTTTTAGGAGGTTATATGGGGTTAGGTGCCAAAAGATTTATTTTCCTGAAGTAATTTCCAGGCAAGTGGTTATTATCTCTGGCCAAAAAGGTGCGTCACTATAATCTCATATCATCATTTTGGATTTATCTTTAAACAAACACTGTATAACATACTAATTAGCAAGACATACCAGTAGGTGGATTTTTTTTTTTTTTTTTTTTTACCTAAGCACAGTCAGGTTAAACTAACTAAACTATTCATAAAACTATTTTAAGTGCCACAATGAAATTCCATACACTTCTATAGTAATAGGGTACTGGTAGAAATCTAAGGGAAGTAATTAAAATGACCTTAAATACAACTGAAAACCTGCCTAGTTACAAACCCTGAGGATAAGGAGGAACTCTGCTTTGGATGAACTGACCTTTTAACGTACAACAAATTTTACCCTGTAAACCACAAAATAGCACAGTTCTGCACCTGAGTTTGAGTTAGGAGTGGGGCTGTTGCTTATTCCGCTTGTCTGTGACTCTCCTCTCCATCTGTCCACCCAAGCATCTGCAGGCTGGCCCTGAGTTTGAGGACTCTGTTGCAGCTGCTCTAAGAGCTCAGCCAATCGAGTGTGGCCCCGGGATCGGGCTATGTTCAGCGGCAAGCGTCCCAGTGAATCAGGAATAGCCAGGGCTCTCGGGTCCCACTGGTAAAGCACCAATGCTGCGTCAGTATGACCCAGAGCACACGCCCACATCTGTGGAGGTGCAAAGAAAACCAACTTCACGCACACAGGAATGGACAGAAAGACTCATGCATGTGAAAGTATTGATTGCTCACCAGTGGAGTGCAGGAGAAGTGGTCTACGTTGAGAGGATCCACTTCCAGTTCAAGGTCAATACTGTCAGCATGCTTTGTACTGCAGAGGAAAATGTCAGAAGTGAGATAACTGTCGGAGTCTGTACCTCGACAATGGTGTGTCGCATTTATGTTGTACTCACCGCCAGCGAATAAGTGTCTGAATGAGCCCTGCATAGCCCTGAGCTGCAGCCAGATGCAGTAAGGTCATTCCTCTGGAGTTCTTACTGTGGACGAGCTGATTAGAAGAAGCCCAGCATGGCTGAGACATCATCTTCTCACACACCACCACCACACGACCTTCGAACGAACCCTGATCGGTAGAGATCTAAAAGATCGTGAAAGAAGAGGACAGACCAGGTAATCTTGGGTAATCTCTGTTAATAGGTTCATGTACTGCATGTTTGGGTATTGAAAATGTATATCAAGGTGCCAGTAACTTTCATTGTTCAAAGAAAAAGTCTGACTTCTTGGAGAACCTTTGCTACAACAGTCTTCCAAAATATGCTGCCTTTGAGAGGCTTAATGTCGAAGGATCAGCAGGTTTACTAATATTAGAAAACTAGAAAAACAGACAGACTTGATTCAGTGATTGCATTATGTTGTACAGGTTGCTGTACAGCTCCTGCAAGTTTTTGGGTTATTTCTTACAAAATACCAAAAAAAAAAACTGTAGAGAACTGCTCTACTGCTGGGGTTTAAATCAATAAATTACTGTTATACAATGTTCAAATTAAATCTCAGTGATTCTAACTCAATTTTAATTGAGTTTAAACAATTTCATTTTTATGTTGTTTAGCTGAGCTACTCAACCGACACACATTCACATCATCAGAATTACTGATTTACTTGAGACTGCTGATCAGTAGCTCCTCCTCCTCCCTCCACTCCTCCGCCCTTGGTTGCCATGGCTTCTGAGCGAGGGTTCTGATTGGTTATCTCAGCCATCCTCTGTTCCATCTGCTCCAGACGCTCCAAGATTGACATCCTGAACTGAGTATCTACAGAAATGAAGGTGGGGACACGTAAAACCATGAGCACTGGCTAGCTGTTCGCTGCATTTAAGCAAATCAACGCAGTGTTTCAGTAAATCCTACTTAGAGAGGCTTAAAAAAGAAGCTCATCTGAGAGGCTCAATACTGGAGAGCAAATCAGAGCTGAAATCCAATAAATCCACTGACTAACAATGGAAAGTGGGGAAACACGCAAAGTGTGTGTGTGTGCTTGTGAGTGTGTGTGTGGAAAAAGTACACAACTAGTGACGAATGTAGGTTTATCTCTGTATGGCTGTATATGATTGTGACCCTTTGTTTCAGTGCTGCTGCAGTTTGCTGCAGTGCACATTATGTCATCCCACCTGCTGCTCTCTCACTCAGTCTCTCTATTTTTCTCTCCTCTTATTTCACTCCTATTTTTCTTTCTGCTGTCTGCAGCACACAAACTGCGCAGAGGGGGTGGAGCCACCGCTGTGACACAGAGATTCATGCTCCTCCCACTGCCCTCAGTTTCATAGTAAAGCAGCTCAGCTCACTACAGTGCAAAACACTCCACTATTATAGCCCAACACAAAAGAAGCACCTGTCTTCACCTGCAAATGCAAACACAACACATACAAACACAGATACATAAACACACACACATGCACAAAAAAGACAAGAGATGAAGATTTTTGGTCATATTACACACACAAATATTAATAACAAGTGGGGAGAATACTAGAGAGGCTGGCATCTGCTACTGTGTTATTTTTGTGACTAATTGAAATAAATTAATACATTATGATATTATTAGGTAGTTGGCAAAAAAATATTGAAATTAGGCAACTAAGTAGGGATGAAATTTTCATCTAATTACCCTTCTTTACTGACAAATCAGTTCTTGAATTTTAAATATTCATCTTCATGTCTTTGCACATTTCATTAATTTGCCCATCATACACAAGAACGGAGACTGTGAAAATGGCCACATTAATGCCGGAAAATTAACAATACAAATAAAACTGATGAATTCCTCTATTTGTAAAATAATGAACATAATGAAAGGAATGCAATTGTTTACTGACTTACTATTTTTAACCATATGATTATATACAATCTAAGTGCAATTCATTACTTTGTAAACCATTTTTGAGTCTCTTAATTAAGTAAATGGACTATAACTAACAGTAAGAAAATGCACAAGTGTTCTGATGACATTACAGCTTCCATTGAAGGCCTACAGATTATTTTACACTTCTTGCAATTCAGCTGCTTTTTAAAGTTTGTTTAACAATCATGCTCTGATGAGCTAAAAACCTGCAGATTTACTGGTCAGCTTTGGACTTTGACAAAGTTTTTCTACTGCATTTAATATTTTTGTCCTCACATAAAATGACTATTCATCGGTCACAACACAGTTAAAGTCACAAATGTTGATTGACTGCAATTTCAATTTTCATTTCTTAAAAAACAGCAACCAGTGAAACAAACTTTTAAGTTTGTTAGCAACAATTAACTGTGCCACACTGCATTTCATTTTAATCAGCAATTACTTTCCTAATATTGATTCTTCAATTTAAGTAATGAAGATTTAAGTTCTGTCAAAATGAAGATTACATTAAAAAAAAAAAAAACATCCCACAGTTGGCAGACTTTAAACTAATGACTTCATTGCCAAATACCAGGTGCAGATTTGCATAAAACTCAAACTTCACTGCTTTTTCAGTTTTTTTTCTCTTTTATTTGCAGATCAATAGTTCTGCAATTACTTAAATTCATATAAAACTCATGTGTGCTTCAGAATTAGTGGGGAAATTATGCCAAAGAAATTTCAATAACAAACATCTAAACACGTGTAAAAATGTACAACACTGAGTCTAGACACATGTACTGAAGCTTGATGAGCGTCCGAACTTGTCTCTATGGTTTTGTTATCAGGCCTCTACAGGAGTCACCAGCCTCCTTTAATTTGTAGTTCCAGAGTTCAGTGTCGCTGTCCGCTGCTGTTGGTGCTGAAACTAGGAAGCTCAATGAGAAAAAAAAAAACAAAAACAAAAAACCAGAAACACTAGAACAAGCTCAATCAGCAGCTCTGCAACCACAATCAAGCATCTCGACTGTGTCTTTCAGTTCAACCATCCATCAGCGCGCAAACAACATGATGACTTGTGGCATCCCTTTGTCTGAAATCGACAGAGGCTGTGCGCATCACATGGAGCTACTACAAATATTTTGACAGGACAAAGAAGTAGCTGAGGCTCCACAGATATTAAATTAAACAGACGCATTGATGTCCATCTACAACAACACGACACAAAGAAAAAAAAACTTAACCAAGCTACAAAACAACACAGACCAAATGTAGGAGCGCGTTGTTGGAGTTACCATCGGTTTAAAATCAAATCAGCTACGAACCCAAAACAGCGAGTCTGTCTCTCTATCTGCTGCTCTCTTTGTTCCTGTTCCTGCTTCTGTTCAAACCCCGTTAGTTTGAAGTGTGCGGCTCACACATTGCTACTCCAACCGTGCAAAACACAACTAAGTGCAGAGTGAGGAGGGAGGGAGGAAGAGAGAGAGAAAGGAGATGGGAGAGAGAGGAGAGAGTCTCCACGTTGTCTGAGAGCGCAGCGCTTCAAATCCGCCCGCCAGACTTTGAGCTGCAGGAGACTCGGTCGTCATCGACACAACCAGACAGCACACAAGCTAAATTGGATCGTGTGACAAAGAGATGTGCAAATTCTAATCATTCATCTTTATTTTTCTCTCTCCTCTGAGCTTCCTCTGATCGCACGTTTGAGGCCAAACAAAGGGGAGCTTGTGCGAAAAACCGAGCAGAGCGCACATCCAAACACAGCGCCTATATATAGGCTGCACAGCATACCAGCGGTGCCACGACGTTTTCACTGTCAAACGGACCGCGATTGTGCCACGGTGTCCTTGCCCTTCATATTCCAGCACAAACAGCCAGTCCTGCTGTGACTGGAGAGCCGCATTGCCGCATTGCGCAACGCAGAGAGAGACGGGGGCGAACACGAGAGTAAACCCAGGACATGCCTCAGCCGAGGAAACCCGCGTGTTTCCGAGCTGCAATTGCACCAGGAGATATATTTGCACACAGAAGCTGTGCGGACATTTGCAGCCAATCCTCTTCCCCCGGAGCCAAGAACGTTTAATTGTCCTTTAACATCTCACAGCGTGGTTTTAATTTGATAATTCACACAAGAACAACATCTACTGCTCTAACAAGATGAGCTGAGCACACACTCACAGTGGACCTCACCATGAATGAATGTGCACTAAACAAATCTAAAAAGCCAAACACTAAACTTCCAATGATCCAGATAGCAAAAATGAAAAATAAAGGTAGGTGTTCAGACCTTTTGAAGAACTGTTTAAGAGCTGAATGCAGTCAGAGAAAAAGCTACTTCCAAGAACATAAGAAAGCACTTAAGCCAAGCAGAAGTAGCATTACCACAACAGGGCAATTGTGGCTGCAAACACATATCAACAGGTTTTCTCAGTTACAACACAACAAAGATAGCAGGCATACTTTTATTTCATAATTTCAGGGTCACATTCAACAGCCGCACCAGGAGGCAGATAAATGTCATGTTGGTTCATGTTCCTGACTGAGTAATTAACACATGATAACAGGATGAGTGTAACCATAAGTGATTGTCAAATAATTGCTCTCACCATCCAGTGAGAGCCAGTCGTGCTGAGAAGACGGCAGGGCAGGAAGGTCTCGTGCCTTGTATTCAAACACCACCGATGAAGAGATGACCTCACCGCCCATAGCTACCTGCAGCATCACCAGTCCTGTGTCATGGGCTGGAAACACACCATGATAAGAGTCAGTAACAGAGACTGTGTGTACTACATTCATCTGACCTTGGTGAAGGTAGACGTCATAAAATAACATCAATTATGTTATCCACATTACATACTCTGAAAGTCTAGAATTGCTTCTGCAAGAGGCTGTTGTCATTACTGCACATTCTAAACATTTTTAAGCGATATTATGTACACTGTGTAGCTGTCAAGTGGTGTTCTTACTCACAGTGTTCTTTAAGTATTGCTCTTATCTTCTCATATAAATAGGACTGCATTTTCCAATAAGGGTTTGCAGACTACAGTTGCTCTTTCTTTCTTTTTTTTCCCTTAAAAACATCTTATTAAAGGGGTTAAAGGCTGGAGCAAGGTTTAAATTATATATATTTAAATTATATATATATATATATATATATATATATATATATATATATATATATATATATATATATATATATATATATATATATATATATAATATTTGAAGAAAGATATAAATGAAATTCCAACACAAAACTTTGTTACAATGTTTGGAAGGTGTGGTGCCAAGTTTTGTTTACTGATATTTACATATGTTTAATTAAAAGAGAACATTTCAACATTTATTCTTCAGTGTCATAATAGGCTGTTAGTTGACATGTAACCAGTCATATAGGGAAGCTGGTGCAACATTGCTGAGGAACTGGTAACTGCAGATAAAAGGAAGCGGCTGTGTCAGAGCCAAAGCAGTGCATTAAAACAACTAATTTCTTTAAAAATTGTTCTAAAAAAAAATGACAGATTGCTAGAAAAATACTGAAAATTGGAGCTGATAATCAGCTTACTGAAAACACATATTGGTGGTCATGGCAGCGGAAAACATATATTGGGAGTCATTAAATAATAGCTTGCCTCCAGCGTGTATAAGTACCACTACCAAGATAAAGTGCAACCAACAGCTGCTAGTGAAGCCTGCAATTTATTATTCGTGCTTAATTAAGCACTGGCAGTCAAAGCTGATGTCTTTGTTTTCTCAGGAAAAAGGGTCATGTGACAGGAAGGACATGCAGAGACTAATAAGATTCAATCACCAAGTGAGTATGGGCACCTGAATCGTCATTTCCATTTCTGGAGTCCTGACTAAAATGTAACTGTGGAGTTTTCAAACTAAAAGGGGATCAGTAGTGTCTCCATTTTAGTGGTCCTAAATGCTGAAGTAGTATGGATGCTCAGTGCAAATAAAGTTTTGCGTTTTAAAATAAGAAAGTACACAGGAACACAGGTGTTACCTGGGCAGTAGCAGCGCAGCACCCCGGGCTGGATGAGGGCAGCGGGGACACTGATGTGGTCGAAGAGACAGCTGTATTCACTGCTTGACTCCAACCACGGACCTGTGATCAGCACCTTCACTCCACCCTGCGGCACATAAACAGACACTTCAGTCTAATATCTCACAACATAGCTTTATTTTTTGCACAAGGAATTGCATATATTAGTTTAAACATAGCTGATGAATAGAAGATTCTTTGAGAATGAGACACAATATTGCATGCATGAAGATGTATGTATGTGTGCATCAGGGACTAACGTATATATGTATGCAAAGTTGTGTGTGTGTGTGTGTAAATGTCTTTCTACCAGATATCACAAATTCATCTGTGACTAAAACATACCTAAGAGACATGGTGCCCTAAATATTTGCTTTCTGTTATATAAACCTGAACTAATACATATAATAACCTGCTTCATATGCAAAGTAACTATTATTTTGTTAATGACTAATTCATGAATCTAAAAGGACCAGCAGCAGCCCCTAGAGGCTGTACTGCTCCTTACATCCAAGTAGAACGAAGTAATTTGAACTGCCTGAATCACACTGCCACAGGTTCTCTCCTGTAGTCACATATATTATAATGCACAAGGAAGATTATGTCCCTCTGTGAGTGAAAGAGTTATGAAGTTAGAAAAGGTTACATTTTCAAGGGTCTTCTGTTTTCTACCATTTGTAGTCCCCCTTTTAAGATCATTCTAAAAAAAATATGTCATCACCCTCAGAGACTGAGGAGAAAAAAATTCTTTCAAGAAACTTAAAGCTGAAATGATGTAATATTGATGATCCTGGAAGAAAGCTATGCAAAAATATTTGGCTGAATTTAGTTAACACATGTTTCCTGTGACAATTTTCTCCCATAATTGTGCTAACAAACTTCAGCAAGTCGCTGTTTTTCGACATGATAGTGATAATACGTAATGTTTCCACAAGTTTCATCATAATTCAATGACACAGCTGGTGTCTGAGATATTAGAAGTGGTACATGGGTAAATTAATGAGGCCACCCAGAGGAATCAGGAAAGTATTGAAATTTCATCAAAATCCCATCAGCTGAGTCTGAATTATTCTGACTCCCTAATGACCACACAACCAAGCTGGCGGTACAAATTGTGTTGAGTGTGATTTCAGTGTTTAACATCAGTACAAGCTACCGTCAATCATGTGGTGAAAGGCCTAATTTTCCTGCAGGGAACAATGATGAATAAATAATGATAATCAAGTTGGGTTTACTAACCTCTGGATAAGACCACTCTGGGGAGTAGTCTGTCACACCAAACAGCCTCCCAGTCTCCTGGAGGAGTCCCAGAGCTCCCTGCTCCACCTCAGAGCCCTGCAGGTGGCCTGTTCCTGCACCCTGCTCCTCTCCTGCTGCCCCCTCCTGGGTCATCAGAACCCCAGTGACCGCTGCCCCCACCCCACCACCGGACCCCTCAACCGAGATGAAATCATTGATGAGATCAGAGAACTGGCTTCCAAATGAAGCCTCAAAGCCTTCCAGACTGATGGCTGTTCCTGCCCCAGCTGTTGTAGCCGTCACCCCCCCACCTTGCTGTGGAAGTGGAGAGCTGTAGAGCGCCCCCTCAATGTTTGCACCAGCAGCTATTGACTGAGGACTGGCCCCCACTGAACTGCTGCCCCCTGACAAGCTCACACCATTGCACAGAATCTCGTTTTCCCCTCCTCGTCCCCCGCCACCTCCTCCTCCTTCCTCTCCTCCTGCATTTTCATCCGTTGGCTGGAGGTAGTGTTCAGTGTCAACATTTGTATAGGTCTCATGAGGATCCCCGGCCTTCAGTAGTAATTCTCCTCCATTCTCAGGAGGCTTCTCTAACCCTGCCACCTCTTGATGTCCCCTGTTGCCTGACTGGTCAATGGTGGCATCCTGTGGTGTCAGGGGAAACGAGCCCACTGCCGTTCCTTGTCCGTTCCTTGCGCACAGGGCCTGCTGGTCTGTGGTGGTTTGGTGGAGGTGTGTATGTGGGTCTCCATTGGTGACCGGAGAGTCTGTTGGCACTGTGGGCAGGCCGATGTATGCCTGGGCGTCGCCGGATTCCTGGGTTGCCTCAGTACCATTGGTCTGCAGCTGAGCGGGCTGGCTCGTCTGGGGGTTGGCTTGGAGGAAGAGGCTGGGGGAAGCGTGGTGTGCAGGCTGGGTGAGACTAGGGACACAAGCTGATGACATGACAGCGCTGAAGTCCATCTGCTCCAGGGTGGTGCTGGGGCTGAGTCCGGTTCCTTCTCCCACATAGCTGCTCTGAGTGGCCAGCGGCTGCTCCAGAGGGGTAGCCTCCGTCTTGATGTTGTTGACGAGGGCTGGATTGTACACAAAGCCGTTAGAAGAGCAGTGGAGTCCTCCATCATCGCCGTTACACCCCTCAGTCTTCCCTCCACCGCCGCCATACGTCTGGCCCTGCTTGGGATTGTTGAGGAAGCAATCAGGGTCAAAGGTCATGGTGGTCTCAGGAAGGCTGACTCCACCTCCAGTGTCTAAGGAGCTGGACAAAACCAACTCTCCTCCCTCCCCTAAGCCTACCCCACCAGGAAACGATGCAAACCTCTGGTTTTCAGGGGCAACAGCTAATAGAATGCCAGCGGTGGTACTTTCATGGGTGGATGCCAGCAGGTGGGTGTGACCAGCAGAGTAAACTGAATCCCCAGTCAGTGTTGTGACCTCAGACATGAACACAGCTGTGCTCTGGGATAAGCCAGCCCCAATGGCGAGAGCGGGACTGTCGGCCATGTCGCTGGTGATTGACAGTGGCGAGCTCTGGGTGGTGTCAGGGACCTCCACCTGGTTGGTGGATGTAGAGGATGACACCTCCATGCTGCTCTGTGGGAGTAGGGATGGTTTGGTGATCCTGCCATTCCTCCTCTCTCCTCCGCCTGCTCTGCTCCTGCCCCCTCCAGGACTGGGCTCTGTCTGGCCCTCTGATACATCACTGTTCTGGACCTCTGTGCCATCTGCCTCCTCGGCCCTCTGTCCCGCTGCCACGCCGGTACCTGCTGCTACTCCCCCTCCTGCCGCTGCTCCAGATTCCTGCTTGGATGAGATGATGCGCTGCTTGACACTGGAACATTTCTGATGCAGGCTGCTTCCAGCACCTGACACAAAAGACATCAAAACAAAGAAAGCAGCATTGAAGACAGTGCACATTGTTATCATGTTCTGTCCTTTCATTTCCTCAGGTCTATCTTACTCGCAGTATAGCTTTACCTCACATACATTTGAGAGTGTGTAATGGCACCCTCCAGTGTTCAAAACCTACACTGAAATCTGAATTCATGAATCTTCTGAATAATGCTACAGATGCATTTCAGTTGAAAAACGCAAAAAAAACAACCACGATATGTTTCTTTAGTGAGATATTTAACTTCTAACAAGTGAAAGACTATTTTTTAAACTAGACGCCTTTCTTTAAATTTTCAGGATTTAGCTGATTCATTTTCATGAGAAAGATAGATACCAAACAGTGTAAATGTGGCCTTAAAACCCATTAAAAAACTCTTTGACAACAGAGGGGTGAAGACAGTGAACAAGACAGAAGTTCACAGAAAGAAAAAACAGAGAGTGGTGTGAGCAAATTAGGACATGTGCTGGGGCAAGATTCCGAAATGAAGTAGTGCTTAAGTCAACAAGACACTTAGTTTTGGGCAGCTGTCCTTATTTGCCCTTCTAAATCAGATCAAAAGCTGGATGAGACCAGATAAGTGTGTGTGTGTTAGTGTGTGTACTGGAGTTATCTACTCCCTGATGCTCATTTATGAATAATACATGCTAGATATTTCAAGCACCTGTCTTTCCTTCAATCCCTCCCT